>NW_019416732.1:262173-271671 GCF_000390285.2 Anoplophora glabripennis
GGTTTGAAAGTTCCAAACTATATGAACTATTGAATTTAACCCAATATTGTACAAATATTCGGTTAGGTATACTCTCCGGAAAGTGAGATTATTATAACAGTTCATGCATAATTTTTATATTTTTACAGCTTACTTGCCAACTTATCAAGTTTATGAAGCAAATGAATTAAATCGTTGTCGTTTTTACTTACAATTAAATACATAACAAGAAATTGTTTTAATAGTACATGCATAACAACATTCTGTATAAATCAATTAGGATTTCTTGTAGATACAAAATAAACTTAAAATTATTAAAAAATGTTTTATTTCCTTATCGAAACCATTTACTAAGTATATCTTGGCAAATGTCAAAATTTGAAAAATACTATAATATAATAAAATAATAAATAAGAAGAAATTGTCTGTATTTATTTGTGGCATTATAAATGTTTGTTATAATTTGGATATTTTGCCATAGTTTGAAGAAAAAAAAAACTGGAAAAATAAACCCTTGTACCGATAGGGACAGTCAAGTGTCAATACTGAAAACTTTTGCCTAATAGTGAGATGCCAGAGACATCCATCTACATGTATAAGTCTGGTTACGCACTGGAGAAACAAATACACATCACAATAACACTATGACGTTTCTGAAACCTCTAGTTTCGTTATCAAAGCAGAAGTGAATTAGAAAAGTACTGAATATTAGTTTTTCGCTTCATTTTCTGTTTAACTAAATAATCTGTTCTCAAAAGTATTGACACTTGACTATTCCTATTTGTATAAGGGTTTACTTTTAATTTTTTTTTAATATATTGATGATATAAGTGAGAAGTCGTTTGCATACGATAGATGGCGCTGTAATCACTGAACTAATATGAAGGATTAAAACTTATGTGGCACGAAATATCACAACTTTTCAATTAGGAAATGTGAAGTAATTCTGTAGGCGATTAATTGAGTAATTACTGGCTGGTTAATAACAGTGACAGACATTTTTTTACAGGGGCCACTTGTTGAGCTAGCTAGTAAAAGCGTTGGCTACGTCTCATAATAAGAAAGAAAAAAGCGTACATTGACGGGGCGGTAGTAGACTATCTGTGCAACGAGGGCAAAACTGTTGAATACATATTGTACAATAACTTAAAAGATACCTACATACCTACCTAGACATACATTATACATAGGTTGGACATACCAAGAAGAATATAAATTTGTAAGGAATATCTAGTTTTAACCAAAAAGGACATATCAATTTCTTGTTTTACATTTAATAGTTTCTCTAAAATGAGACGCCCATGGAATCTCATTTCCCCCACGCCTTACTCGTCCCACGGATCTATTGTCACTGTCTACACTTTTCGAATTCTCGTATATTTACTGAAGCTTATATGCAGGTATTCCAATATTAACTTAGTTCTCAATTAAATTTAATGCATTTTCGGAACAATGTACCCAAGTAAAACAATAATACAAATATTCATTTACAGAAGATGTATGATTTACTGCAGGGATGTCATTATTTGTTAATAACTCCAATTTTACGAAGAAATTAACTGAATTGAAATTCCATTGATTTGTAGTTTGAGTATTAGCCTCGATATTAAACATGTTTGACTACCTAATAATAATCAAGATAATAGCGAAAAACCTATAATGAGAACTATACAATATGTCCTCGATGATATTGGATAAAGGGAAAAACATTTCTATTTTTCATACTAATCAAATAGTCATTCTCGACAAAAATGTTGCTTGCTTTGCATGTACAGGGCAAAAAAATGATTAAAAAGTTACTATGGCAGTTCTAAGATAAAAAACAGGAACATCATTGGGTAAAATAAAAATTGATTTAAAAAAAATTGTTAATAGTAAAAAGTTAGTGTATAAGATATTCCAATTAAAATAATAAATTGAAAAATGTAACAATTTTAAAAATCTCATATATAATATATAACATAACGGGCGTTCAAATAAAAACGTGGTCGAAGTTGGCTCTGACACATTGGACGTAGGGAGTAGCTTATAGCGACCAACTTAACCTCATTTCTCAACGAGCTGTATAGCAGCTGTCAGTTTCAATAACGTTAATGACTATATAACTTTATTTTAAAGAATAATCGTGATAACAATAACAAACAATTAAAGGAGCTGCGGAAAGTGTCCCCCTCCTTGTTATAACAATAAATTAAAGCAGCTGCTGAAAGTGTCCCCCTCCTTGTTCCAAGCACTTTTCACACCTGTTCCTCAAAGAATTAAAGACATTTTCTAAGATGCTCGGGGTATTGTTAATTTCACGAATCTTGTCTATAAGTCGAGCCTGCAGATGGTTTAAATCAGGAATAGGCAGTTCAAAAATAGTGTTTTTAAGGTAAGGCCACAAAAAGAAATCACACGGCGTAATATCACATGACCTCGGTGGAAATTCATGTTCAGCATTGAGACTTATTAGTCGATTTTGGAAAACTTCCCTCAACATATTCATCGTCTCGCCTGCCGTATGTGCCCTTGCGCCATCTTGTTGAAAGTAAAAGTTTGTAATTTCGTTTTCTTCCAGCTGGTTAACAAAAGGAGCGATAATTTCTTCTCTATACCTTTGCGCAGTAAGAGTACCATTAAAAAAAATAGGTCCATAAATCCTCCTTCGATTGAGAGCACACCAAACTCCAATTTTTTGAGCGTGTAGAGGGCCCTCGACAAAAAAGTTATCTGGTTTTTCAGAAGACCACATTCTCATATTCTGTGAGTTTACGTAACCACTTAAATGAAACCAGGCTTCATCAGAAAAAAAGGTGATATTATGAAGTTCACCGTAGTTGTTTAAAAACCATTCACAAAATACAGCCCGTCGCGGAAAATCAACTTCATGAAGTTCTTGCTGACAAGTTAAACGATAGGAGAACAAACGCAAATCTTTTTTTAACACTGTGTGGCAGGTACCGACTGATACTCCCACCATTTGTGATAAAACACGTACAGAAGTTCTTGGCGCATTTTCCATTATTTGTTGGACATTTTCTTTTAATTCTTCAGTCCGCTTTTTAGGTCGGCCGCTTCCTTCTTTTCTTGTTACACTGCCCGTTTCACGAAAAACATTAACACAACGCTGAACTGCACTTTGAAAAATTTTGTACTCAACAACGCCGGGAAATTGATTTTGAAATTCTATGAAACATTCCTCAATAGAATACTTCCATATTCCATCAATCTTGCGTCCATTTCTAAAGTAGGACTCTATGATAAACACTTTTTGTTCTTGAGAAAACACCATTTTAAACGCTTTTTAAAACGAAAATATTCAAATTGATAGCGGCGATATAGCGCTTTGACAGATGACGTTTAAGTTCATTTGCTATACGCTACGCCCTACGTCCAAATTTTCAGAACCAACTTGACCACGTTTTTATTTGAACGCTCGTTATTTGTACCTATACAGTTTCCGGTATTTTGAAAAACGGCTGCTGACTAATATTAAATTAAGTTAGGTTATGTCAGGTTTGGTGGAGTTAAATTATTCAGGGTGTTCCAGAAAACAGCGGTTATACAGATAATAGATTAACAACAGGTTCCTCAGGTAAAAACAATTTGTGTCAACCTTCCTTAGTCCAAAACCGTTTTTCTTTTAAAAAATTGTATGGTATTATTTTTCTTCTGAAGTAGTTTTTCATTAATATCTGAGAACCATGATAAAATGTGTCCAAAAATTTATACAACAAATAATTTTGACAGAAAACAAAGACTTTTAATTAAAAATTGTAATTTTTTTATTGATTCATAAAGTATACAGTATATGCTGTCACGCTGTATTTTTTTTCGTTGGCAACATTTTACCGCACAAATGGCGCAAAATTCAAATCTCGCGTGAATTTTGGTGTCCTTACAACCTCCTGTTTTTGAAAATAGTTTCTCCGCCTGTGGATCCTTCCAGGAAAACAACTAAATTTTCTCTTTTTTGTGTTACCTGTTGATTTTATACAAAAAGTATTTCTTGTAAGTTTCTCTTAAAATTACCAAATTTCCAGTAAAAGAGAAGAATCCATTTGCCCTTTATGGATATTTTGGAAATGAAAGATTTTAACAACTATGTCTTTTAGTTGCAGCTACACGAGTTGATTCAAAGGTACAGATTGTGAGATCCCAAAAAATAATCTTATCCAGTCCTAAAAAAAGTTCATACATAGTTGCTAAAATCTTAAGTTTCAATTGTTTCGGAATTGACACCACTGTATACATACATATTTATTAACAATTTATACCTAATATATAATAGTTTACTGTACACATGTTCAATAAATATTTATTACACCCACTATGTAAATGTATTATTATACTTACATAATCACAATTATTTACTTTACATACAGGCTGTTACAAATTCGCTTCTCACTACAGGGATCTTGGAACCGGTAAGAGATACGAAGTAGTTTAAATGGGGGCAAAGTTGAATAATCAGGAGACCAACATCCTCTAAAAAATTGAGGCTAACATGATTAGTTTTCGAAATATTTGAAAAAGAAACAAAATTTTGGAAATCCGTTTTTGTTTCATTTCAGCCTTATTTAAGGCCCTCTATCGAACGGCATAATCAATTTGTATATGTAACGTTTCGTCTCTCCAAGATCAACTTCATTTTTTTAAATACGACCCTGGAAATTCTATTACATTTTTTGCAAGCCTTCATGACCCCCAATACTGTACTGCCTCAGCCCGAACCAGATTCAGACGTTTTGTCTCAAAAAAATTCATCATCAATGTATTCGTTCCAAATTTATCTGAATTTTATATTTAGCCTGTATACAAGGTGTCTCATAATTAGCTGCCAACCCTGAACAGGCCGATTCTATGATCAAAACTAAGTAAAAAAGTTCATATGAACATGGGTCCGGAAATGCTTCCTAAGGGCACAGGGACCCATTGAAGAGGGAGGAATGGAAATCATTTTTTTGCAATATCTCTCAATCGCGTTGTGATAAATGAATGAAATTTGGTATACACAGCTAAATTTTGATGAGCAATTTGATGGACTAATCCATTTATTTCCACAAGGTCCATTGGGGTGGGTACGGGGGGGCCCTTGGTACTTTGCGTGTGTAACTTTTTCATCTTTGACTTTTTAACAAATTGGACAGCAAATTCCGTTTTCCCGAACTGTTTTACGTTAAAAAGGTACTCTTGTTTCAAATCGTTATCTTTAACGGTTTCTGAGAAAATCGCTCTTGAATTAATCCCACTTTGGTCAATTTCATAGTAATTTAAACAAAAAAAAATTTTTTGTTTAAATTTAATCTAATTTTAATAAAAAAATAATAATAAAAAATTAAATTAAATAAAAATTAATCCTTTAAATGGAAAAGAGAGGAAAGGAAAATTATTATTATTATTTTTTGTTTAAATTACTATGAAATTGACCAAAGTGGGATTAATTCAAGAGCGATTTTCTCAGAAACCGTTAAAGATAACGATTTGAAACAAGAGTACCTTTTTAACGTAAAACAGTTCGGGAAAACGGAATTTGCTGTCCAATTTGTTAAAAAGTCAAAGATGAAAAAGTTACACACGCAAAGTACCAAGGGCCCCCCCGTACCCACCCCAATGGACCTTGTGGAAATAAATGGATTAGTCCATCAAATTGCTCATCAAAATTTAGCTGTGTATACCAAATTTCATTCATTTATCACAACGCGATTGAGAGATATTGCAAAAAAATGATTTCCACTCCTCCCTCTTCAATGGGTCCCTGTGCCCTTAGGAAGCATTTCCGGACCCATGTTCATATGGACTTTTTTACTTACTTTTGATCATAGAATCGGCCTGTTCAGGGTTGGCAGCTAATTATGAGACACCCTGTATATATTAACATAGTGGACATTTAATTATAAACCTAGATAACTAGAAAAAATTATATATAACGTTGGACATCTTTTTAAAAAGTATTATAATGTCATTTATTAGCAGTTTTATGCACCCAATTCTCCAATGACTATTCATTTTTCTTTTCCCTGATGACGGCATAATAGTCGAAACTAGTAGGAAAGGAAATTAAACGATTACACTGAATTAAAAAGGACTCTAATTAATCCTAAAAAAAGTTTAAAGCCCAAGTCTCATATTTGAAGAGTTAGGTACGAAGCCTTTAAGTAGAATCGTCTTATAAAAAAATATTTTTTTATTTAAAAATTTATGTCGATCAAATTTAAAACTATAAAATGAAAATACCAATTTTCTTCGAGAGAAATCCAGCGTAGTTCGTCACGTCTATCACAATGTAGCAAAATCATACACATTTCACCGGAAGAAGTTAACACTGGGCTTGATATATTTTAAGTAATAAGTCGCAAGTGCCAATAGACACCAATAAGTCCATTTTTAAGACCCTAGACGCTGCATTCGGCTGTCGTAAAACACGTTATACTCTCGCCTAGGTTGTTACCTTTTATATGACGGATTGGGCAAGGTGTCAGGACTGAGAATAGTATAAAATTCCAGCATCGAAAATTTCATATTTTACGGGCACGGATCGATATACAATTTCGACATGAATCCCGTACCGGTGTTTTAATGAAACGACCAAGTTCTTAGAGGGAGAATTTTCAGTAGTAGTTCCCAATCTTTGGCGAGGCAATTAAATCTAAAATTGGAAGGGAATTAGGGTCGCGTAGACGAGAATTGTCTGCTTGTAGAAATTTCCAGTTGGTATTATAATCTTTTAAGGGAAAAGAGGCACGATTTTCCAGGAACTGTTAGTTACAATAGGTAGGTGGCTACCTGCTCTACAGTGGCACGTTATTCAGCGTGTAGAATGGGAAAGAAACAATATTTTGGAACAGAATTATTTGTGTAAAATCCCGCATGTTTCAGGAACAATGTGAAATTTCGAAAACTTACGAGCATTTTCGAGAAAATTAGGGAATATATTCGTACATGCTCACTGCGATAATTCCACTTCTGATAAAAGTAGCTTCGTCGGAAATGGAACTAAGAAAATTGGAATTTGGAATCGTGAAAATGCCTATTTCGCACTTCGTCTCCTCGTCTTAATTTTTTGCCTCCTGGTACAAGTCACCCTGTATATTTACGACACCAACAAAAGTCATTTTTACTTGCTGAAAAAATGCGAATGGAGCGATGCTGAAGTGTGCATCTTACCACTGCAATTGACCAGAATATTCTTAAAACTATTATATTTAATACAGGATATAAAATTTTCGTCACGTCACATCGCGTATTTTCTTTTTTTTTGGATATAAATGAAAAAGAAAAAATGCAGGTCTCATACTTTCATTTTGTGATATTGTTAAAAAGCACTTTTATGTATTCTCATTTTTTGTGCCAAAAAGTTTCACGAAAATTTCTAACAAAAGACCTCTAATATCTAAGCTGTCATAATCAACATCATCATCAACATAAAATAAAGTGAACAATTATTATAAGATTTAAGTCATTGTATCACTGTGAAACACGTAAATTGTTTTACGCATCGTTGCCATCGATTCCACAATCTGGATGGGATCCGTTATAGATCGCATCATCAGCCATGTTACTACCCTTGTTTCAGGGAAACTTATTCGCGGGGGTGATAAAATAACTGAATCTGAAGACATAGACCACCTAGACTGGCGGTATCTAATTCCAATGTATGGGCACCAGTGAATGCAAATTGCGGGGAAGTGGTGTGTGCGAGATAATCTGACCGCGCATTCTTTGAACAGGTCCGGGTTAAGCAATATTTTTACACTTATGACAAATATTCATTTTTCAAGTTTGGAATTCAGAAAATAATATATTTTAATATTTTGCTTATATTAAATACACCTACAAAATAATTTAAATATATTTATTATCCTTTAAGTAATGTTAGTTTATTTAATATTTTTCTTTTCGTAGATTTTACTGTAATAAATATTTTGACTTCGTAATTTATGCTCATATCAATATACTTTTCACATTACAAGTTCTATTAAATGATTACACTAGTTAGGGAAATAATTATCAAATGTTCAAGCAAATTTTCAAATATGTTCAGATTCAAAAAGTTTTTTAATACATGATACACAATTTTATTTTTCTGTAGTTTTGTTGTACCGTTTTTATAGTTATTAAAAAAAAATGTCTCTTAATTTTTCTTTTTATATGATGTTTATTTTCTGCGGGTTATCTTTTTTTTTTTTGTTTTCTGGAAATGAAGGAAAGCCCCTAACTTCATATTTTAGTTTCGTATTCTTTCTTGGAGTATCATCACTAAAATGTTTATATAGTCTTTTCTTTATCTGTGATATTCATAGTTGACATCGAAGATGTACTACTTTAGGTCAGAATATGATCACTTCGACGTGGTAGGTTGGCCGATAGGAGACGTAAAAGAATCTGAAGATTGGGACTGTTCATGTTCATAAAAAATATTATTGAAGATAATTTCTATAAAATTATGTGGTCGAGCATTAAAATGTTTACTAAGTATTGGGACAGTCCTACATGCAAAAAAAATTCATTCAAATCGCACAGTCCAGGCAAATGTTACAGGAGTGTTCTAGGTCACACTTGAACTCACTGTGAATGTACGTAAAAAGTATATTTACTTAATATTTCTGGTAGATTTAATGTGGGATTTGCATTTTTTGCTAGTTTGCGGACTACATTTTTGTTGAAAATTTAAAAATTTTCTTCAAAATGATTAGAACATATACGTGAAAATTTTGATGGTACCTAATCCTGTTTTTTTAAAGTTTTCATCTATCTGTACTTTATATCAACATCCTTTGGAAATCAGTAAAAATTAAATTAGATTCAAAAAATCGAACCAAGTATACAAATTTGGTAATTATTTATTTTACCATAAAACTGTGATTCTAATCAAATTTTGCCAACCTCACTCTTCCAGGGTGCTGAACATAAATTTGATGTTAATTTTTTGTTATTTCGAGCGCAAAAAATAATATCACATTAACTTTCAGCTCCCTCAAAGTTACGGGAATTTGAAAAATTTCATATAAATTGACTTTTACGTAAAGTAAATAATTATTAAAAATATGTTATAAACATTTATTTATTATTTTATTAACAATTTATAATAATATCATGTTTACCATTGAACTATGAGTACGAACAAAATTATAAAGTCAACCCTGGAATACTCTGACCTTAACCAAGAAATGGCGTATATAATGGCTCAAATTTACGTTTTATACAGGGTGATTCAGAACTTATCCAAAAAAAAAATTCTGGATGTACAGGGGACCCTTACAAATAAAATTTTGTAAAGAAAAAATCAAAAAGGTCAGTTCGAAATTGATTTAAAAATACACTTCTGCACGGCACTGGAAACTGGTCCAGTGTAAAACCTGACCTTGCGCAAGGCAAAGCACGCAGTCGTAGACCGGCACAACGGCAAAATTTATAAAAAATGAACGGACAAAAAATTGAAAGAGTTACTTTCCTAAGGAAAAAAAGAAATAAAATTTTATAACACTTATTTTATATCAGCAAATTCAACTGCTTTTGCTGCTATTGTTATTGTTT
>NW_019416732.1:271895-284239 GCF_000390285.2 Anoplophora glabripennis
GGTTATTTGAATTTTTCACATAAATTTTGAGGTTATGTGAAAAAAGTGTAAATACAAAAGTTGTAGATCTTTTTATTACCTGCAACTTTGTTATTTAAGTTATTTCCATAAGACTTGTAGTTTTTCTGGAAATCAAGGGAAACCGTTTTTTACCCTTAAAAACTCACCCCCTACCCCTTCCCGACCTCAGATCGCCCGTAAATTATTTTTCCTTTCATTTCTGTTATATTCTCTTTCTTTTCCAATGGGTTTCATCCCATTATAATTTTTTTTGGTTTCAAAAACTATCGATCTATAGAATTGTGAAACGCCCTATATAATTACAATCAAAAAGGCATCGTTGCTTAAATCGTTGCTAAATTTGAGTCATTGATCGAATTTCGAAATAAATATTTCCGAACACGAAAGAAACAACAAAACATTGCACCATATCCAACAATAACAAAATAAACATTATATAACGAATTCAGTTAACGATAAAAGTGAAATTCAGTTTCGACCATCTAATAACGCTCGCGAAACATAAATCAACCGCTGTATAAAACGCCGCGTGCCATGACAGGCCCGTTCGATTTTTCTAATCGGATCAGGATATTTCCAAAGTAAGATAAAATACACACGGCCATAAAATTTAAAAAGTAGGCAGCGAAAATCGTTAAGGATGCGTTGTAGGCTGGAGTTTCCGGCATAAAGAACATGGAAATTGCCGAGGCATCATATATTTTTCATACTCGCGGGAGACACATTACACAACAACTCCATTTAGACAGCTCCTGCCATGTCGAATCCTCGAAAATTTAGTAAAATTAGGTCGTTTTTCGGGACGCGAAGCATCTATGAGGATCCGATATTCATCAAAATCATGAAGTAATTTAATTAACAGCTTGTGTAACTTTTTAGGCGCGGCTTTCTCGACTCGCAACTTTTTTAATTTCTGTGGAAAGGGACGGAAAAGCCATGGATGTTACTTTTCAAGTTCGGGCTTTGGTTATGTGTGTTTTTCGCTTACACTTTCATCCCATAACGGAGTATTTTACCTCATAATCAGTCCTAATGCAGATAATACATAAATTAGTACTATGTGATACGTTTCTACGGTACTTATATTAAATTTGATGAAAAAGTATGGAATTTTAATTTGTTTGTTCAAAAGTATTTTATTGGATTTTTAGATTAATACGCAGATCAACGAATTTATTTTGTTTTGTTTGTTAATTGATTGTTCAAATCATTTAATTCAACAAAATCAGTTATTCTCAGTCGACGTATATGGGTCCGAAACACATCTTACGAATCTTTAAGTTCAAAGAAAACGATGTGTCCTATTTTTAGTTCACATATTTATTTGATAAAGGTGGCAGTCGAAGTAAAATTTACAATGGATGGATATTGTTTTAATATACAGCGTGTCCCATTAATATTGCGAAAAAAATCTGGGGGAGTTTCTTTGACCAAAAATAAGAAAGAAAGTTCCTATAAACCTATGTCCGAAAATGCTTCGTTTCGGAGATACAGGGTGTTGAAATTTAGAGAAAATACAAGGTTTTTACTAATATGTGGAGAATACTAATTCAGATTTTTTTGAAATTTGGTATGTTTGTTTATAAAAACGATAGACATCTTCCGACGTAATTTGATTCATTTTATCTATTCCAGCGGGGTCCTGTTGATATTAATAAGTAAACATATGAGACGTCACTGTTTTTTTTAGGTGTCATATGTTTTTCTAATTATGTGATAAAAAAATACAACTTTTCTGTTTCTTTACTTTATTTGATATCTTGCTTCGTTTTCGAGCAAAAAATTAATAGCTCAAGTGTGTAATTTTCATAAGTACTTGAACTGTGTAGTTCTCAATTCCTGCTTGTCAAAATGAATTACACAAATAGAAATGTGCGGTATGCATTTTCTTTATGGCCTTGCCAACGGTAGTGCATTAGCCGCCAGGCGCCTCTATGAGTAGAAATACCCTAATCGTATAATTCGTCATCATACTATATTCACCCGTCTTCATCAACGTCTTAGTGAAACTGGAAGTTTTCGAAAACTTACCACAGGAAACGGGCGACCCCGCACAGCAATAACCCTACAATTGGAGGAANTATTGCGAATGACGCTAGAGACTACAGTTGTCCAGCTATGTAGTGGTTTAATGTGCTATAACTTCAATAATTTTTTTCTCAGAAACTATAAGGATTTTACAAAATTTTTTTTTACAATATTGACTCCATTTCTCATGCCGCATCTATTCCCAATTTTTTTTGGATAAGTTGTGAATCACCCTGTATATTGCTTATTTTACTTATCTAGAAAAGGAAACTTTTCTCTCTTCACCAACTTGTTCACTTCTATTTATGCAATGTAAAATAACATTATTAAAATCAAAGCGACATATACAACTCAAGTTTCCAGATACGACTGATGCTGGGCTACCAACTAGGCTCCCAACTGCCTTCATCACAATCGCTCTATAGCCAGTCTAGGTGGTCTATGTCTGAAGAGAACGACATCTACTGATGTAATATTTGCATAATTAAAGTCTTCTGGTTTTTCGCCAGTTTTTTTATACGTGTGTTGTGCACTGTTCAATACTTTAATTACTTTATGTTTATTAATATTTATTTTAAACATTTTTATACATATACAAGTATGTATATACTGAATTATATTACTGTTTATATTTTTTTAGTAAAAGAAAGTATTGTTCGTTATTTAACTTTCCCTATGACCACATGCACTTGAAATAATAGGTGTTTAGTGCTGCTTTGTTGGACAAATTTATGATAAAGCTGTGATGCTGACCTGCGTACATAATGTATTACTCGCTTTTTTATTAATTTTATAAAAAAAAAAATAAAAAATCAAACATTTAAACGAAGAGGTTAGCTAAAATAGGTATTTTTAGAACTCATTATTTTACTTTACTTTCATAAAATTCTGTTCTATTCCAAAAAATATATCTCTGCTTTGTTTTCCACTTGAATAGTTTTTACATGTTAATAATTCTATAGCTACTTACCTGCACTTAAATTTGTTTTTTTTTTAGTCAGTATAGTATGAATTGTTTGCTGTTTTTTAGCATCAACTACACTCGACATAATTACACACAATTATTCATCAAAAGACAACTAAAATCGTAAAAGAAATCGTTCATGTCAGGTATACTGTTGTCTTTGTTATCGCACGGATGTTGCGTAATTAATTCCTATGCGTTGATGTTAATAGTAGACATTTTAATTTGTTGCTTTTTAATAAATAATTCGTACGCCTATGTCTCGCGGCTCAGATCTGGCAGCCCTACTAATATCGAAAGGTATTTACAGATTTCGCCTGCTGAAAACGTAAGTAAGTTTTTGTGTATGTTATGTAGTTTGGTAACAAATCACAAGACAAAAAGTAAACCTCCTACACCCTACCTACACCTTGGCAAATGGGTACGACTAAATAATTATCGAAATAATTATTACTCTGGAAAAGTCGATCTAAATAAATTAAGGAAATTCGAATTTGGTCTCGAAAAATTCCCCTTCTCAAACTTTAGCTAAGAACTAATTTTAAAAATAAATTCAAAATTCAGGACGCAATAGTTTAGGAGAATTGGTTCAGATCTTTTTTTTGCTCAACTTCTTTTTAGCCAAACAATTTCATAAATTTATACCTGTAGCCGAACACTTCCAGAATAAAGAGCAAAAGAAATTACATTTTTGAATAAGATAAATGTACAGAATGATCGATATCTCTTAGGAGATGCGTTTTTCAGGAAAACAACTGAAGATAATTAAATTCTGAAAACGGTATTCTTGACGGTGTTATATTTTCAACGTCTGTTATTAAAATATAGAATAAACAAATTTTGTTATATATTCACATCACAGCAGTTGAAAGTCACTTTCTTGAAAATCTCCGCTTCGATACAATAAAAATGAATAGATATACATAGAGGAGTGTTTATTAGAACTTTTTTCTTCAAAATGGGCGTATTTAAAATTATTTTTGAGAGAATTTGCACAAAATAAATGATATCTGTAAATTTTATTATTCTGCAAAACTCTTTCTGAATTTCAGGTATGTAATTTCGAAATATGTATTGACATCTTAAAAACAATTTACAATAAAAAAACTCTAAATAGAAAAACTAAATAAATGATCTTCCAACGGTATCGAGTCTTAGCTAAAAATCTTTGATTTCCGCTGTTCTCGAACTAAGCTCTGTGGGGGACGATCCACTACCAAATGCATTGTAAGGTAAGTCCGTAACAGGAGGCAACGGCATAACAACCAGCAATACTATGGTAAATACTTCAAAGGATTCGACATCCGATTTTTTCATAGTGATTTCTTAATATGTTAATATATTTTTATTTATTATAATAAACGCACTTAGGCGGTTGTTCCTTGATTCATTTTTTGTTCAAAAGTTTAAACCAAGACCAAAACTACTCGAAATAAAAAAAAATTGCAAGGATATCTCTGGAAGTATTCGAGGTAAACTGACGAAATTTGGGTTAATAATGAAAATTTATAAAAATTATAACCGTAACGTAACAACCAAAATAATAAACAATTAAATCTCAAAATCATGTTGTGTTACTATTTATTAACACCAAAATGACAGGAGAGTTAAATGGTTGCAAGAATAGGCTATTAATTTTTAAATTTACAACTGATGGAGAAAGTGGATGTTATTATAAAAATTACATAAAAATTCTTTTTGCATTGTATAATCACAAAGTAATATGAAAGCAAGATGTAAAACTACAATTCAAAATAATTTTACAATGTATTTGTAAAATAATAATTAATAATAAAATTACAGTAAAAATGACAGGTAGATAAGTTGTCATCTATTTTTGTTGCACTTCCTTTTTTCACTGTATATTTTTAAATCTATATCTTCAAAAACCTCATATTCTAAAAGTATGGAATTATATTTCATTTATCAACAAAATTATTTTTACCCAAACTCAAATAACCACGAAAGTAACAATAAAATACAAGAACTTCATTGCCGTAAAGCCAAACTGACAGATGAATTAAATAACTGAACACCTACTAGATCGAAGTGCGCTGCTGGAAACTCATAACACAAAAATTCGGCACCGCTGGTCTGCACGCTGTTCTATTTTCGCGCGAAGTTTCGTGCAGAAATAACTCCTGGCAAAACCAAAAAAAAGAAACCACCCGAGATTGTCGACGGGAAGTTCATGTTGCAAATTCATAACACTGTTATTTAATCCCAGGTAATTATGGAATAGGTTCTCTTCTCGTACCGGTGATTAGCGGAATAGTCGTCTCTAATGACAGAGGCTAACTGTAGATTATCCCTACCTGCGGAGTCACATACAGGGTGTTTCACTTGCGACGTCTTCCGAGGATTCTCCCATAATATCAACAATACAATAATCAAATAAAACTTGCACAGAATCAATATCATCATATTTTATAATTACATATTTTGTTATTATACAGGATGTGCAATTTCTAGTTGATTTAACCTACAGTTATATAAAAAAATTGGGTCCAATAGTGCCATTTCGGTTTTATTTGATATTTTTTTTAACTGACATTTAAAGTATGCTCGAAAACATTAAGTATATCCAAAACTAAACATAATAACATCCAAGGAGTAATTGCCTCGGTATTTGAGTAACACTGAGTACTATTTGAGTAATATGTACTTCAGTAGGTAATGCCAATACTATCCTCCTCCCCTGAAAAACCTCGTCACTATAAAACTCAGAATAAAATGGGGAGAAAATTAAATTTTGTACTTACGTCAAGTTTAATATAGAGTTCCATTTAAGAAAATTAAATTATCTATTATCCAAAATTTCTAACGCCCGTAAAATTACAATTTTTCTATTCGAAATGTACAAAACAGGTTTCTTCTTGCTAGAAAAAATGGTGAATCTAATGCGATATACTGACAAACTAGGCCTTAAGTTCGATATGCCCCTGTATATCGAATATATATTGATCTATTCAAATTCAAAAATTAAGTTAGGCAACACACAGAAGAAATGGGATATCCTGTCGAAAGTAATTTGATATTGATTACACTTTTTTATAATATTGATACGACTGAAGTAGAACTTAAGTAATTTTGTTTGGATCAATGATTTGTTTCCTTCACGTTGACAATTAAATTTTGGTAAAATTAAACATTATTAAAACAATAAGATCAAGGTTACGTTAAAACCAACATGGGTATTGTTTTATCGACTGGTGATTGGTATAATTTTATAAGATATTTTATTTAACAAATCAGCGACCGTATTATTTCAAGCGTAGACTCAACGGTTTGTCATTGTTCACTGTAAACGAATCGTTAAAATTGATTATTTAAAGAATTTTAGTTGACATTACCAGTCGTGCAATGTTGGTTGCAAGTGGTCACGTGGCTTGTAATCTGTATAAGCTCGCGTTAGTGTTGTTTGATTTCCTTTTAAATATAACACGAAATAACTAAAGAAATACCTACCTACCTCGAGAAATACTATTATTATTAGGTATTTTTGACCAATTCATGCCTAAAAATTCACAATCTAGATAAAAAGGCTTTGTAAAGGTTGGTTTTTATTATAGTCGCATGTCTGTTACAATTCAGTTAAGTCCATCAAACAAGCTGTATTTAGATATTCATCAGTCACTTTTTCTTTTTACAATAGTAATTTCCGTCCGTCTCCGTAGGAAAATTTGAATTCAATTAGTTAGTAGCTCGGTTATTAGATATTACATGAGATAAAGAAAAACTGAGCGAAAAACGTTAAAAAGAAAATATAAAATTTAGATCTACACACGTTTGTAAGAAACAATAAAGTACAGGTCGAACCAATGTTGTCGGTATTTTAACAAGTACCTAATACATCTTGCCTTAAAACAGGCTAAAACCAGATCTAAAAGCAGTACTTAAATCATGAAAATGGTTTATTAAAGAAAGACGAGTTTCTAATCCGAGTTCAAAGCCAGTTTTTTTTAAATAAAAAAATCGAAGTATGAAATACGTCGAGTACCTACATTTCATGACAAGCTATATTTTTATCCCTCTTATTTATATGTATCATTTTATGAGATTAAGATTAAATAAATATTGGAAAATGTTATCTCTGCATGTAGGTATGTATGTTTATTGCGATACATATTTTCTGAGATGCGTTAATATTTATCTATTATCACTTGTCTGCGATTATAATACTATACTGAGGGAAATCGACCAATAAGAAGGTTTTGCCGAGATAATTATAATAGCAAAATTCTTCTTAGATAACTTATTGCACTAGGTAATTGACCTCGTAATTGACTCTTCCTACAATCGATTAAAAATAATTTACCTACGGCTACAAGGACAAGTAAAAATTTTAGAACAGTAGCTAGATACTTTGTTAACGCGTAGTAATCATAGATGACACGCAGGCGAGGGAGCTACAGGGCCATTTTCTGTTTGTGTTTTGTGCTATTTGTAAGTATTTGCATAATAGTATGAGACAAAAAGGCTCAGTGTCTATTTTTCTACACTAAACGCTTCATATGGAACTTACCATAAAATATGTAGTAGGAAAGCGATTGTGGAAAATAATTAACAGTTGTCATAAGGTTTCAAGGAATACCTACGGGAAGATAACAATAAGTTTTGAATGTCCATTTGAACAAAAATAATTGAATTAACTTCGAATGTCATTCATTTCATTCATTAACAGTAGTACTTTGATTAATAATTTCCAGTATCAGGCATTTTTCGGGCAACAATTGTAACATTCTGATTAAGTTTTTTGTTCGAATGAACGTTAAAAACTTTTTGTCATGACAAAAATGATAATGCTATTTTGAATGTTGGTAAGTATTTTCCCAAAAACTAATAAATAAAAAATATATTAAGCTTTTATTAATACTTGCATTTAATACTTTACTTGTATACAGTGTGTTTAAAAAAGACGCGGCAATATTTAAGGGAGTGATTGCTCAGGTCAGTTTATAAAAAAAGTCCTATAAACATAGGTCCGCAAACGCTTCGTTACCGATCTACAGAATGTGAAATTTCATTAAAAAACAGTAAAAATTAAATTTCTCTAAAACGCAGCCCCTTATTATTACCTACTACAAACAACAGTATGTACCACATTTCAAAAATCAATCAAATTTGATAATTTGAATTTCTTTGTTCAATAATTTAAATTTCTCAATTAAAACAACATTGGGTTTAGGTGCGCAATAAAATGTTTTTTATTTTTTTACTCAATAACGGTGTGACGTACGGTGCGTATAATCTGAGGAAAGCTTTCTTCTTCATAATTGAACAAGGAATTAAAAAATTATATTTTTAGAAAAACCAGCGGGGTCCTATTTTTTTCATTAAAAATAGCTAGTCACTGGTAAGACTAAAAAATCGTTTTGTATTGCAAAGTACGCGTCTGCCATAGCTATTGACAGGCCTAAAATTTCATTATAATATCAAGAGGTTTTGGAGAAATTTAATTTTTACTGTTTTTTTAATGAAATTTCAACATTCTGTAGATCGGTAACGAAGCGTTTGCGGACGTATGTTTATAGGAACTTTTTTTTATAAAATGATCTGGGCAATCACCCCCTTAAATATTGCCGCGTCTTTTTTAAATACACTGTATACAGGTAAAGTATTAAATACAAGTGTTAATAAAAGCTTAAAATATTTCTTATTATTTATTTTTTGGGAAAATGTTTATTTTATGTTACTTTTTTTTTTTTATTTTTATTAGTTTATTGGATTATTATATTTTTATCTTTCAATAAAAATATATACTTACCTACTTTCAAAATGGCGTTATCATTTTTGTCATGACAAAAAGTTTTTAACGTTCATTCGAACAAAAACTTAATCAGAATGTTACAATTTTTGCGTAAAAATGATACTGGAAATTCTTAATCAAAGCACTACTGTTAATGAATGAAATGAATGACAGTTGAAGTTAATTCAATTATTTTTGTTCAAATGGACATTCAAAACTTATTGTAATCTTCCCGTATTCCTTGAAATATTATTAAGAAATTTTGAAATCTTCTTTTAATTTCGAATAATCCTATTGAAATCTTAAATAATCATTGAAATCTACTAAAATAACTCTGAAATCTCCTGAAATGTTTTGTAATCGGTTGAAAGATATTGTAATCTTGATTATTTATATGAAATTTGTAATTTTTTTTTAATCGATATTGAAATCTGCAGATACATTACAAGAGATTTCAGAAATTTTGTAATCTTCGTACGTTTTTTCCTTAGCGGATCGCCCCTCGACGTATTCCATAATAGTTACTTGTGTAACCTATTACTTTGTTTCTGCCTTAATATTTTATCTAATGATTCTTCCAAAGCAATAAGCTAATTAAACACTAAGTCCTGAACCGAAATTATCTGGAATATCTTTTTCTATATTTGACTTATTTCGAATTATGTTCCAGTTATATTCGAAGCTTCTTATATATGATTTAAAAACACATTAACATGTATGCGGCTTAACGTTCCTAATTTGCCTTTATGTAGGACAAAAATAGGTGATAGATAAACGATAAAAATAATTACGTATTCTCTAATAGCCTTTACCCTATCATTTTCAATTACCTACGATTTTGGAATCGAAGTTTCGGGTTAAAAATACATTAACATATAAGAGTTAGTACGTATTTAATGGTAGGTACGTTTACTCTATTAGTGATTGACCAATTAGTTCCTAAACACATTCAATATCTACAATTAAACGTAACTACTACTCAGATTTGAAGTCATGATGAATGGTGGTCTACATTTTGGTTTTTGATGATGCAGATACATCCATGAAGACTAAATCAATTCTAGATGTACCGGATTTGAACGTATGACCTGATGACTGAATCTAAAGGCTTACTTGGTCTGTCTAATTCGTTGGGGGCGGCACCTTCATCTAAACTGTTGAAAATTGGAGAGACTGGAGGAAAGAAAACCATAAATACGAGCACAAGAAGCGATACCATCCCCATTTGCACATCCATGATATCCCTCACTTCAACACATTTTCAAAAACACATCACACCACTTTCTATACGTATAACACACACAGATATATATTTTCGCTAAATGTAAACAATCTGCTTGAACAACTTATTCCGTTTCAAGTCTTTCAGCCACATCCTGACGACTTATCACCTTAGGGTGACTTGTTCGGAACTCTATATTAAAAATAGTCACACTTCTCTAGTTTCAGTGGTTAACATCAAAATTAATCTAATTGTTGGGTCAGTTTTCTTACAACTATCAAGTTTTAATGTTTAAATTTTATTAGGGGGGTATGCACCGGTGCTTTATTGGTTCGGGGTTGTCTGGCGGTTTCACATATCATTCCCGTACGATCATAGGATGCAGTCCTTCGAGATTGGGAGCTGGGACACGCGACAATCCGAAAGTAACATACACTTTCGCGGTCGGCGACGTACTAAGCGCGCCGCGCTATCAGAGTTGGCTTTGACTGCGCTGCTACCTCGGGCTGCCTGGCGGTTCGCGCCTATGGAGGAACGGCGTGTCGGTCTCTGGTCCACGGCAGCATCCTGGTGAGGCCTCGGTGCACGGGAAGGAAGGTGCTGTCGTTCGTGCAGTCGGAGATTCTGGTGCAAGAAGGGGTTAAGTTTAAAAAAAACGTACATTCTACTATTAGGTCTTGTACCTTTTTACTCTACGCTAATTGAAATAATGTTTTTTTTTTGTAAGAAATGTTAGTAATTGAAGCAGAACAATGTTCTTCGTTCTTCACATGTATGCATGTTTAGTCAAATCTTACAAGCCAAATTTGAACCACTTCTAAACTTACGACTTCCTTTAAAAAACAAGCTTTTATTAAGATGCACAAAAAAGAAAAAAATAAATCAAGAAGTTCATAAAACGCATAATTTTGTGTAAACCCCAAACCCACAAAAGGGTTGAATATGGTTGCTCTATGGAGTGTCAACAGCAACAGTATGATGATAAATACTTAAACACGTACTATCTATAATCAGTATTGTGCAAAACCATACCTATCGTATCAACTTCGACGTCACCTGTTACGTGAGTGTTGCATAATAATGAAAACGTAATATTGACAGTTGGTAGAAGGAAGCGCAAAAACAAACGCTTAGGTGGAAAGTTCTGGAAGGAAGCCTAGATAGTGGAAGTGAGGAGCGCGCAGATTGAAAAGTAAGACGATCGGTGTACGGTGAAAATACATTAGTAGTGAAAAATTAAAAGTGTTTAACCGGTATTAATTAGCAGGTAATATTCTCTAAGTACTTTGTTGTTAATTGTTCCATGTAATCTTATGATTGTGATGATTATAGATGTTTCATGATAAAAATTCTGTTTATGTTAGCCTTCATTGTCTTACGCTCAGGGGAATATATTTTTCTAAGATAAAATTGTTACAATTATTATTAACGATTGCTCATTATTTATTACATGTTAAGATATATACAGTGCGTCCCAGAAGTAACGCAAAAAATTCATATTTTATTTTGTGTTGAGTTTTCACAAAAACGCTAAAACACGTCAATTAGTAAATTAGAATTGTCGTTTTGTCACGTTGCTTTAACCTTTTTTGCGCTATGTCTCATAAACCTATGACGTCATCGAAATTTTTTTTTAAATAGCACCACCTAATTTTTTAAGCATAAATGGATAGTCCTTTTGAAGGGAAATACGTCGATATAGGGCTTGGCCTACTTTACTTTGACAGGAGCGGAAAAAATCCAATGACTGGAATAGACATGGTTTAAAATAACAACAAAATCATAAACTGATGCGAGAACAGTGCCACAGTATAAAATGGAAATTTGGGGATGTTTTGTATTTTGGTTGATTGTAGGTACGTTTTTATGTACTGATATGTTGGCGTTTGCGGCGATACGACGAATGGCAATGTGTGGATTTTCAGTGACAGCTAAACATAACATTTTGCCTTTCATTTTCTGTCACTGTCGTTGGCCTTCTAACATGGCCAGCATCTTCAAATTTGGGTACTAATCTGCATACTGTACACGGAGGTATTGGTTGTTCTGGATACTTGGCATTGAATAATTGACATATTTCATCATAACTACGGATCCTATATCTCCGTATTCAACCATAATTAGGATTTCAGTTCTTTGTTTCTCATTTAAACACAACACCATCGTAATGTAAAGTTATGGTATTTGTAACTGTGACAATGATATGAGGCACTATTGCATTCGCTAACTGTCGTCTTCAGAACAATGCCTACATAGCCACTGTGATCGGGTGTACCTACCCAATCTACATAAAAACATGTGCCAACAATCAACCAAAACAGATTTTTTGCTATAGCACTGTTCGCGCATAAGTTTGTGAT
>NW_019416732.1:284701-285988 GCF_000390285.2 Anoplophora glabripennis
ACTGTTAAACACAATAGTCAATATTTTGAAGTATTTCACACTATTTCCAAAACCTTAAACAAGATGTTCTATCGATACGACTGTTATAATTAAATTTCATGTATGACTGGATGCATACATTAAGATATTGACATTTTATCTTATAACTTCTTGTTTAACAACTGGTTATTTATTTCTAAGATTAATATTTAATTTTACAAAGATTGGCCAATTTTGATTATGTCTGATATAGTTAAATAAATTTGTTTACTATGAAATTAGTGACTTGCTAAACTTTTTATATACTAACTTCTTATTTTTGAAAATCTGTATCAATCTATTTCGTATACGAATTTTACTTTTATTATAAATGTGCTTTTTATACATATCGATAATGACTTGTCGACTGATTTCTCTCCTTTACTCTGCTTGATTGTTTTCCTTAATTCTGGTTTATCATATCTCGTTTACTTTCAGGAACCTGTCGACTATGCTGTTTCTTACTGGTATCCTAGTCCCTGCTACTGATATTCGGTCTTCTTACTGCTCTCCTGGAACCTGCTACTGCTATTCCTCGTTCTTTCTGTCTTCCTGGACCTTGTTTGTTGATGCTCCACTTGTCTCGTATTTCTTGGGTCACTTATTTTACCACTTGGTACTTTTATATTCTTGATTTCTCCCACTTGAATCTTTTTATACTCTCTCGCTCATTAACTGCTTATATTTCTATAGGTTTTCTTTTCTTTCTTCAACAACTGTCGTTTTTCAAAATATTTCTGTAACTAATCAATAATAATCTATTTTCTTTTTTACTATCTTGATTTTTCTTTTCCTTCTAAAGGCCTTTCCACATATCTTTTAACGTGCCATTTTCCTTTTGTAATTCACTTCACTTCACTTTCTCCTTTACACTTATACACCCTATTCTACTTTCTTTACAATCAATTTTGACTTATACTTCAAAATATTTCTTATTTTATAATATTATTTGACCTTTCTAGTGACTACTGAATTCCTTGTGGATCCCACTTTAAATTTGACATTTTTCTGACATATCCTTTTAATTAATGTACAAAATTGTCTTTAGATCTTAATATCTTTTATTAACTCTTATTCTACCTAGCTAACCATGCATTGTCATCCAAACTAAACTAAACGTGTATTTCAGGTAAAGTAAAAATTTCAGTTTAATCGGTTGGGGATAACTGTTTTAAAATTAAGTTAAATAAAAGATTGTAATAAATAGCTTGTAAAAAGTGGTCTGTATTTTTGATTTGACCCTATAGGCATTATGTATTTTGACATGCT
>NW_019416733.1:0-62045 GCF_000390285.2 Anoplophora glabripennis
TGGTAGTCTGGGTGGGTGGTAACAGGACACCACCGCAACGTCTCCATGCCGTAGCGATCTCACCGCTATCGCCACGGCCTCTGTGTTTTGAGTAATTCGCGAACCAAAACATAACCGTACCACAGAAGATAAAACAAATTTACTTCTGTGACCGTACCAAAAATCGTAACGTAATGTAGAGGATAATAACTGTATGGGTTGTTCACAAATGCTGGAGCACAAATTTTCTGATTCCAGAAAAAGGGTTTAGTAAATTTGGATAATACATAGTGCTTAATTAATTTTAATCAGTTAAAATTACATACGTAATAGCAAAGTAAATAGTGAAACTGTATCATTTTCCATGTTTTGTAGAATAGTATTTTACACCATTCACTTTTGACGCCCGTGCATATTTCGCCAATATAGCATTAACATCGATCTTCTCAGTTGCTAAACTCCTAGAACAAATAACTTTTAACTATAACTTAAAAAATAATTACCTGAATCACGTACTGGATATACGGGGAAATTTCGGCTACAGTCCATTTTTCCTTCATTTCGAAGAGTGTTTTAAACCGCTCATTAATATTTTCTGGTAAATTACTTTCTTCAAAAGCCCAGATGACATTTGGTATTGCTTTTCGATCAATTATAGCTATACCATAAAGCATTTCTTCATCAGGAACCATGCCTTCAGGAACAGACTCTTTCCACGCTTGCAGAAACTCATCTAAATTAAATTTTCCAGTTCCATGTAGCAAAACCTGAGCGAAAAATTTACATATATCCAGTTCCTTATATTTATACAACTGAACTCCATCAATTATTTTAGATTCTTCAACATATTTGTCGAGTAAATTGGAAACAATTTCCTTTGGAACTAAATCTTTTAAAGCCCCTATAGTTTCTTCATAGTCTATTTCATCTAATTCCCAAGAATTCTCATCTATTAATTTAAGCATGTAAGACAATACTCTAAAATGATACTCGAAATCTAATAACCGAACTTTCTCATTTATATACACCACATTCAGTGATTCAAGGGCCTCTTTTAATTCAGATGAAGATGCCTGAACGATATTATTTAGGTCTTCAAATGTAAGCAAATCATCTTTATTAATTTCAAATTCAAACTCTGGTCCTTTATAAATGGTCTTCTGCAAGAGTTGTGTTAATCTTTTTAAATGTGGCTTTCCAACGACAGCCTCTAGATAATCGTAAAATATCCCGCAAATTTTAACTTTACTGATTTTACGTTCATCCGTATCTTTAATATCATTACTAAAAGTCAAATTACTTGCTAATAGTAAACTATTTGATGTTTCTGCAGCTACAACGTGAAAAGTTTTAGTATCCGAACATATAACTACTTCATCGTTGTCGTTGCCTTTTACATAGAGTGTGCTTCCAGCACTAACTTCTTTCAATAAATTTGAGTCTAGTTGCAACAATCTGTAATTATTGTCATATAGATTTTCTTCAGTAAAATAAAGCGTTTGCAAAATGGGTTTTACATCATTCTCATTTAGTTTAGCTAAACTTAGTACCTCATTTATTTCCTCTAGAGTGCGCCTAAAATATGAAGTGAAGCATAAATGTTGTGAACCAGCCTTCAGATTTAACCTCAATATTCTTGAATAATTTTAAATACAGCTGAATGCTTAGGTACTAGATTTTAAATTTAATGTGCAGCGAAATGTACTTACTCTTTATGTTTCTCCATTTAATAAATTCTAATGTAAGGTAATTTTACAATCAAACACTGTTTTTCCCGCCTTAACTTATTTTAACGCAAACGATAAAGTAAATTTTGATCTACTGCGAATTGTGAAAAGTAGTGGGGTAATTTGACTTTTGACATACCGACTTATCAATTGACCACTGACGAACTGACAATTCAATGGAAAAAATTGCATTTATTATTGTGTTGATGTGTTGTGTGGTGTGGTGAGCACGGAGTTAGCGGACTAGTATAAAATCTGTAAAGTGTAAAGTTGAAAATATCAATAACGTACGTACATAAATGAGTTTTTTAAGCGAATAAAATGAGGACATACTTCCTGTGTAATGCATCTTTGTGTATTTTGAAATTGTGAAATGTAGGCAGTTTATTAATTAAAATTGATCAAGCCATGGCATCTCCTTTGCAAACCTGGGAAGGAAATTTGCAAAATTCCTCCCAATTAATAAGAAATGCAAATGTCGGGCCAAATGTGCCTAATATTGGACTTAGAAGTGCTCCCGTTTTACCACCCAGACCATCGAATTCTCCATTGATTGGAAATACTTCTTACAATTCGTACATGCCATATTCAGGTAAGAAGCTCTGGTTAAAGGTTAATCATTTAAAACAAAATCACTGACGTCACTTAAAATATGAAATATTTCCTTGAATGTATTAGGAAATATAAGTATTGCAAGTATCTTGGTCATTATTAAATGCCATGCCATTAATTATTTTTATTAGGCTTATAACTACAACCTTGAAAATTAGAAACCTAGTGACTTTTATATAATTTATTACTTTTAAAAGCATTGTACTGAATTAAACAATTTTATAATTATATAAATATATCTCAGAACTTTTATTGGAAAAATTCAACACTTATTTAATATTTATAGGAATGGGATATGGGGGTTACAATTCATATGGAAGTTCGTATGGATCTTATGGAATGCCATACCGTAGCTCTTTGTACAACTCTTATGGATCATCTTATGGTGGTTATAACAATTTGGGCATGTTTGGAAATGTTTACCCAAGCGTCTCAGGTGATGACCACGAGAGGCGGTTTATACAGTACGCTGAAGAAAGCTCTAGAAACACATTCGCTAGTGTAGAGAGCATTGTTAGAGCTTTTAACAGCATAGCCATGATGTTAGATAACACGTTTTTTGCAATGACTAGCTCATTTCGAGCTGTTCTCAGTGTAGCTGAGAATTTTGGCAGGTTAAGGACGATGTTTGGACACATATGGTACTCTATCAATATATTCAGATTCCTAAATTGGTTGTACAGGAGAATGTTGAGAATGATGGGCTTTAAAGTCGCATCTAGTACAGCTTCGATGGCTTGGAAAGAAGCAGCACATGGAGTTTCACCTCCTTCTGCTGGGGCCCCATCCGGTTCCAGTTGGCCTACCATTGCTTTTTTGGGCGTGCTCGTTTCCGCTCCTTATATTATTAGCAGATTCTTGCCTAAATATGAAGGTAAGTGTGGTAATTTAGAGCACTTTGTTCCCAATTACAGTTTTACATTTATTAAAACAGGCTTACACAAACGTTGACAAACAAAATGTTAAATATGACTGCAATTTTATATAAGAAATACTTTTTTCCAACAGTAAATTTAAAAAAATATTTTTAATTAATTGAATATATGTATTTAACCTTTTTATCGGTGATATTTTTAAATAATATTTTAAGTTGACGCACATGGTAATTTTGAAAATTAACAACAATTAATAACTAATTTAATGGTGGACATTTTTTTAGGAAAGTAGCTTTGAAAACATTACTTAAATTATGTTGTAAACAACAGTGATGTTACGGGTCAGTTTTTTTACTCTTATTTAATTATATTTATTTTGCTGTGTTAGGAGCTTGCATATTTAAATTTAAAAAGCAAAAATAGATGACCTTGATCTTTAAATGGAATATTATGCAAATATTAAATAACAATTTATAAACATTTTTTATCATGTGAAACTTGGTAAACCATAAAATTGAATCCTCAATGATCCCAATTAATAACTTATTCTGTAAACTAATACTGAAATAAAAAACCGAAATATCTGATGATGTATTCATGAAGCTTTTCAATACATACATTTTTTTAATTTTAAGGGTCTGACTTCAGTTTTGGAGAATTTGATGCTGCTTGTTTTCCATTAATTTAATCTGGTTGGTATTAAAGTTGTTTACTAAGATAATAAATCAAGTGTTGATATCATTCTATTACTTTGACCTATGAACATTATTGTTTTCATAATGAAAACAATGTTATCAAAAATCTTGATACAGGATTAAATAATTAATTCAATTAATATACCTTATAGACCAGGGAAATAAGGCAAAAAAATCCTTGTTCGGGACAAAAAATTATCCAGGTATCTAACAAGTGTTCTAGGTAATATTGACCTATAGGAAGAAATCCTACCACTTTCCTGCATGAGTTTTTTTATTTATTAACAATTAAGTGCAAAAAATGTAAATTTTTGCTCTATTTTTGCCTACCATTGCAAAAGTTTATATCCAATTGAAAATATAAAGTAGTCATTACTTGAAACATAAATCAAGCTTTAAAATGGTGTTTTATAAAAGTTGATAAATTAATTTGTTGCTTAGAAATTTGCAAAATAAGGGAAAAATAAAAATTGACAATAAGTCTTGTAAATATCCACCTATAACTATGTTATATGCATGAAAAGTTGGGTCTTGTGATACTTTATAAACCCTCCAAATTTCAGATCGATCCATCAAATAGTTTAAATTTTATTCAAATTGTTTATCCCAGAGACCATTATTTTGCAATAACATTAGTCAGAAAATAATGAAGATACAGCAATAAGCGGGTACCATACGAAAGAAGAGGAACTAAACTATCATTATGATTAAAAAAAGTGAAAAAAATCGTTTTTTTTCTAATTGAAAATTTATGTTTCAAAAATAAACATTTTTGATTTATAAATAAATTGAATAACTTTTTCCCTATTGCTCGGAGATAAAATATTTTTTCATATTCGGAAAGCTGGCATTTTTAGACGGATTTAAAAAAGAATTATCCTAGGCAAATTTGGGTCAAAGTTAGCTTTTATTTAAAACAAATTCATAGCTAATTTGTTTATAACAATTAAGAAACCTAATTAGCGCCATTTTGAAGTTAAAGGTTCAAAGTTTAATTACAAGAATTTTTAAAATGATTGCTCCATAACGAGAACTTTGGTGAAGCTTCAAAATGATGCGAAAATGAAAACTAGTCGGAGGGTGTGGTGGGGGAACCTAAAAATTGGATGGATTTCAATGTTTCTTTTTTTAATTTGTATGTACTCCGCATACATTACAAATATACAATTTGTTTATAATTTTATTAATAAATGAACGGTCTAATTTGTTTAAACAAATAAAAAAAAATTCCAAAAATCTATATTTTTTTACAATTGTTTTTCCTTATTATAAGAATAGGTTTTTAGCACTTTCATTAATAAATAATTTTCATAAAAAATTTATTATTATTATTATTAACATTTACATGAAAAATAAGCTAATCTTTTAATTTTCTTTTTACTTGATTTCTTTTATTTTAAAAAATTCTTCCACTTCCAAACTTATTTACTAAGAAATATATTTACTATTAACAACTATTATAATTAAAAAAAAATATATTTACTAACGAAATTAGTACAAACATAATAAAACCTGGTTTCTAATATAAATCAAGAGTCTGTGAAAGTGTGTAATATCGTACTACCTTCTAAGTGGGAATACATCCGTTTGTTTGATCCAACAGTTACAACATGAAAATTATCTAGCAGAAATCTATTATCAGGTGCTTGTGAAAATCTCTCAATCTCCTCTCATTAGAATTTGAACTTTTTTGGACGGTATCCAACTGATTTGCTTTTCAAATATGGTATTAGTTTTGGAAATTTTCTGGTATTTACATTTTTTTTGGCATTCAGTATACTTTTTAACATTGATTATACTAACCATAACGTCGAAGGTTTAATTTTATTAATTTTATGTTGGAAATATGCCAGTAATACCGCTTCATACATTTTTTTAATTTTCTTCAAACTACACCACCCGTTGAATTCGTTGTAGGCAATCTCGTCCATTTTTTGGGGACTAATTATTGTGATCAACACTTTGTGGCGCTTCCAATACTTCCTCGTCTTCATTTTCCATGCTCATTTTGAATTAAACACTTAGAATATGAATTACAATGTACAATTCTGACACTACTATTTCAAGCAACTATTTCAATTCAGCTGTATTGCCTTACTGTTACATTTTGCATTTGTTTAATTTTAATATTTTCTATGCTTTCTTTTTGCAGATAAAGGTGATCCTTCTAATTGGAAATCCCCAGGCATTCGGGCCAAAGCTGTGTTCGACTTCATAGCCACAGCACCTAACGAACTTACCATTCAAACCAACGACGTTATCCTTTTAGCACCGACTTACATCCAAGAAGAAATGAGCCTGAAGAACACCGGATGGGCGTTTGCTGTTCATAAAGGTAAATCAGGTGTGGTGCCGCTCAACTACCTGGTAATAAACAAAAACAAACCGATAACTAGTAATCCAGAAGTAACATTACCCGTGCCAAGACCATCGAGTATGAAAACACACACAAAACGTGTGAGCTTCGGAGAAAATCAAATTTTCGAAAATGTAGATATAGATGATTACGTTTTAAGAAAAGAACCCAGTGTATCTAGTCAGACGAAAAAGGATGAAAATCTGGAGTCGCAAACAACTAAAGAAAAATCAGGGACTCATGATATTGATGTGTCAAAAAGTGTTGAGAAAAAGGAAAATGAAAATGTTAAATAATTAAGTGTTAAACGTGCAAATGGAGCAAGTGTATTTATTTTAAATAATATGAAAATGTTTTTTATTCAAAATTTGTTATCTTGGTTTATTTGTTTTTAGCAGAAATAAATACAAATAAAAATTTATTTTCTATTTTAGATAATTAAACCAGGCGGGATCTGTTTCAAAACACCCATCTATGGATGTTTTATATAGTATCGCTAATTTTTGCTTTAATGGCTTTAAAATGACATAACAAAACATAATTTCACTATGTGCGCGCTTCAAAATGTGTGCTAAACTTATTATTAAACAAATAGTGAAAAAATTGGAAAAAATTTCATTTTTTTTCTCTTTTTCAACACAGTTCAAAAACTATTCATTTTAGAAAAAAATTGAAGACGAAAGAAAGATTCGTAATTAAATTTTACACGATACACCTATTTTCAAATAAAAAAATACAACATAATTATTGCAAATTTAGCAAAAACAACAGAAAAAAGTGAAAAAAATTACAATATTTTTGCGATTTTTTTAATAAAAGTACTTATATTATAGGTAGGATCTTCATACTCGGCAAAAAAAATCTTTTTGATATAGTAAAACATTACACCAATTTTGGTTAAAATCGGTGCAATAGTTTTCGAGTAATAATTTTGCGGTCCAGATTTTTGAAAAAGAATTAAAATTTTTGCAAATTTAACCGAGTCTAAATTAAGACTTGAATAAGATACTTGAAAATTTTATCACATAAAAAAGGCCACTCAAACTTTAAAATGCGTTCAGAAAAGTTGAAATCCTTTAATTAGGAGAGCCGTGGTAATTGTTTAAAGATATGAATAATTTTTACGCTTATAAACAAATAGAATAATTTTTTTTTTAAATTATGCTTTTAAAGTACTCGGAAAAACACTTCTTTTTAAAAAAAAAAGTGGTGATTCCTTAATTAGTTCCAGAGTTACAGTCGATCAAAGCTGACCGACATTTGTGGCGTAATTACGAGATCTGGAGTGCTGTTTTTTAAACAAATGCCTTTGTCATTCCAAGTACTTTCCGGGAATGAATTTGTAAAACTTGCGCCCATATAAAATGTCGATTAAAACTATTGGACCGAGCATGAAATTCAGGAAAAATGTAGTATAATGCTTTTTTTTCTAAGATAATTTGATTTTCAAAATTTATTTACATAATTATTGTTTGAACAAATTTTGAATATTTAAACAAATTGAATACAATGTACGGATAAAAACTATATAAATTTGAGTAATATTCATTAATAGAATAAAAAAAAATACGAGAAATGTGAAGCAAATTAAAAAGTAGTACCTAATTATCAATATGTTAATTGGTCGATAATTAACAATAATTCGCATTTGAAAATGCGATATTTGGACTTTTCAGCTCGCGAGACATCGATATAAAGAAAATCATCAAACTCGGACCACTAGAAGCCGAGATAATCTAAATTTTTAAGCGCCCCGCTATTTTGAACGCGCGATTTCAATTTCAAGTCGGCTGCAGTAGCCGAGCTCTTGACCCCCTACCACTACCTCCCATACATTTTTTGTGAATCCAAAGATTTAATCAACATTTTATATGGGCTGCACAAGGGTGCAAGTTTTGTAAATTCACTCCCGGAAAGTACTCGGAATGACAAAGGTATTTGTTTAAAAATCAACCCTCCAGACCTCGTAGTTAGTTACGCCACAAATGCCGGTCAACTTTGATCGACTATAACTCTGGAACAAATTAACGAATCACTACGTTTTTTTTTTAAAAGAAGCGTCTTTCCGAGTACTCTAAAAGTATAATTAAAAAAAATAATAATAATTATAATGAATTTATAAAGTTATTATATTTGTTTATAAGCATAAAAATTATTCATATCTTTAAACAATGACTACGGCTCTCCTAATTAACGGATTTCAATATTTCTGGATGCATTTTAAAGTTTGAGTGGCCTTTTTTATGTGATAAAATTTTCAAGTATCTAGAAGTCTTAATTTAGGCTCAGTTAAATTTGCAAAAATTTCAATTTTTTTTTTTAAATGTGGATTGCAAAATTATTACTCGAAAACTATTGTACCGATTTTAACGAAAATTGGTGTGATGTTTTATTATATCAAAAAGATTTATTTGGCGAAGTATGAGGATATAGGTACGTTTAAAAAAATCGCAAAAATATTGTAATTTTTTTCACTTTTTTTGTTGTTTTTGCTATATTTGCATTATGTTGTATTTTTTTATTTGAAAATAGATATATCATGTGTAAAATTTAATTACGAATCTTTTCTTCCTCTTCAATTTTTCTTTAAAATGAATAGTTTTTGAACTGTGTTGAAGAAAAGAGAAAAAAATTGGAATTTTTTCACTATTTGTTTAATAATAAGTTTAGCACACGTATTGAAGCGCGCGCATAGTGAATTTATGTTTTGTTATATCATTTTGGAACCATTAAAGCAAAAATGTGTGGTACTATATAAAACAGATCCCGCCTGGTCTAAATACGCAGTTTTATGTTAGCATTCACAAGATTTCCTGGATTTTTATTCAGTGTTTTTATTTTTGCCTCTTGAAGCTCCATTATAATAAGTGTTATACCCAACCCCTTTAATTGTACCTCAATATGTATGTTATTAAACAAAGTAGAGTTTAAGCAAAACAAAGTAAAGAGTTTAAGCAAAGTGCATTCATTTTGCTACATTTATAGGTGTAATGTTATGGTGACAGAACTGACTCATTACAATTTAGTGCATTTTATAAAGTACTTGTGTATTTTTACTTTAAGGCTTTGTGATTTTTTTATATTTTCTTTTATAAGGGAACTGTTTTATTAAATCTTGTTACATCGATGATGGTTTTATTACACTGTCGAAATAATAAGGAAAATACAAGGTTTTGTTATACAGGGTGTCCAAATGTAAAATGTCAACAAAGGGTGGCAGACCGATCCATGACTAGCCAGAATAATTATATTCAATCTTAGCAAAAGTCCCTTAGTTTTTGGAATATTGGCAATTTTTAAATTCACAAAAATCTCTAGCTAAGCGAATGTTTTGGATTCCTAGACAAAATTAGGTATTGTTTTTTTGTTAAGGAAATATTGCAGAGGAATCTTAATATGAAAACTAATAAAAAAAATTCGATTAGGATTTTCTAAGAAAAAGCTTCACGAGTTTTCTTTGTGCGCCTACAAAAAATGGTATGGGTCCCATGCTTTATTATCAATGTGTGATCACTAGAGACCAGAAATGTTAGGGAGGCTATAATGTGGTACTGGGTTGGCTACAGGCCAGGTTCTCTTTTATGTAATTTTATTCAAACGAAAAGTAACGCAACCGTTGCCTTCTTATAAATGTACTCTTTACAATATACAGGCTGTCTACTATAAGAGGGCCACTCCTATATATCTCGCTTAATACACGATGCACTTCAAAAATCTTTATATGTTTTTTTGTTGAATTTTCTGAAGCCTTGATGCTCGTAAAAACAAATTGAGATCCATGTCCAACTTTATGAGTAATCTTAAGAAAACCGGGAAAGTACCGAAAGTTTAGAAGAGAGAGAAAACTTATTTTAATAAAATTTCATGGCAAAATTGATACCTTTCACCTGGTGTAAACAGATTTTTTGAAGTATCGTATGTAGTTTGCTGCGCCCTCTAAGCGGGCCAACAAAATATTGTTATCAAAGCGGGCTGTGGCTATAAAAAATTGCTTGTTTTTCCTCTTTCATGCAGTTTACTACATGTTGCCTTAATCTTTTATATTTATTACATTTTTACAATTTTGGCATAAAAATTTATACATTTTCGTGTTAATGTAGAAATTGTTATAGACACGTCAACAACAAATTTAATAAGTATAATATACTTCTTTTAAACAAAATACAGATTTTCTTTTCACATTATTATAATATTGGTTTTTACTTTAGAGAAAACTTGAGCCTTCAACATTGTTCTTCCACAACAAACTTCGCTTACGTTAAATGTAGCATGCTATGAAATCAAATGTGTTACCCTAATAATGACATCATTTAAGGAATTAGTTTATTGTTATAGTTTATACTAACTAACTGTTGGTTTGGAAATTGTTACAATTCACTGTAATTTGAAAAGTATAATTTTGAATAATAATGATAATGATATTTTCACATATTGAGAAGTGTAATAATATAGGGTGTCCCAAAATTAATGCAACAAAATTTGGTCACAGATTCTTAAGACAAATTTAGGGGAACCGTATTTTTTATTTTTGCCAAGTGGCCCCCTCTTTCAGAGTTACAGCTCCCTGAAATGTGCCCCTAAGAATAATCTTTTTTTTATATCTCTGAACCCTGTTGTACGAGAATCACTAAATTTGGTACACAGAGGTTTTGACATGTGGAATTTGATGGTGTTACGTTTTTTGGCGGGGAACCCCCTTAAGAGAATTTTTCATGGTAGGTGGTGACAAGAAAGAAAGAAGGAAGATTCTTTTATATGCAGAAGAATTCTCTGCTCAGATGTGTCTAATTTTTATAATAATGGATTTTTTAATAGAAACATTCACTTCAAATCGACCAATAGTAATTGGTAGTAATTGGTTCAGTAAATGTTTGGGTTAGAATTCTTGATACCGACATCATAGGGCCTTACTTCTATGATGGTAAACTGATGGGTGCCATATATTGCCGATTCTTTGCTTAAAAGAAGTATATCATATTCATTAAATTTGTAGTTGGCGTGTTTAAAACAATTTCAACATTAACCTACATTTTTGATACCAAAATTATAAAAAATGTAATAAATATAAAAGATAAAGGCAACATGTAGTATATTGCATGAAAGAGGAAAAAACAAGCAATTTTTTGTAGCCATAGCCCGCTTCGATGACAATTTTTTTTTTTGCCCACGTAGAGGGCGCAGTAAATTACATACGATAATTTAAATATTGGTTTGCACCAGGTGAAAGATATCAATTTTGACATGAAATTTTATTAAAATAAGTTTTCTCTATCTCTTAAAATAAAAAAATTATTCGACCCTAAACTTTCAGTACTTTCCCGTTTTTTTTATAATTACTCATAATGTTGGCCATGGATTTCAAATTTGTTTTTGTTTCAAAAACTTATGAAGATTTTTGACGTGCATCGTGTATAAAGCGAGATACTAGGAGTGGCCCTCTTATAGTAGACAGCCTGTATATGTAAGTATTTATGTACATAATAATATGAACCAAAAAGGGGCAGTGTATATTTTTCTACACTAAACGCTTTACATGGAACTTACCATAAAATATATAAATATATTACATAATAATAAGTACCAGCAAAAGTTAACAAAATAACTATATAAGGAAAGCGATTGTTATTTCAAAAACGAAAATGATAGTTCAAGATTTACCGAGGTCACAGGAGTATATCTAAAACAGTTGAAGTTTTTAATAGATGCATTTTTACTAGTGGTGGTGAAGCATCAACTACATCATACATTAGTAATCCCGCTACCCACTTCATTGTTCAATACATCTTTGCCTCTGATATATAATAATAATAATAATTTATTATGCTATAGATATAGAACAAGGGTCGGCAACTGGCGGACCGCGGTCCAAATCCGGACCGCGGAAGGTAAAATAATGGACTCCCAAAAATTTTTTGAAAGTATGAATTACTTAATTAAATTATTTAAATACTTTTCTATTGATAATATAATAATACGTTTGAGTGTCACCCTTATCATTTCTACTACAATTGCGTGATTGATTTGAATTCTTAAGGGTTAGTAGGTAGATTAAATTTGTGAGTGCAAATTAAAATAAAAAATTAGTAAGGAATGTTTTTTTAGTGGACTTCGTTAAAAATTTTCAAAAGTATCCGGACCCCACCTAAAATTACTTGCCGACCCCTGCTATAGAACAAGGGTCGGCAACTGACGGACCGCGGAAGGTAAAATAATGAAATCCCAAAAATTTTTTTAAAGTATAAATTGCTTAATTAAATAATTTAAAAAATTGTTTTCTATTGATAATAATACGTTTGAGTGTCACCCTTATCATTTCTACTATAATTGCGTCATTGATTTGAGTTCTTAATGGTTAGTAGGCAGATTAAATTTGCGAGTGCAAATTAAAATAAAAATTAGTAAGGAATGTTATTTTTGTGGACTTCGTTAAAAATTTTCAAAGTATTCGGACCCCACCTAAAATTACTTGCTGACCCTTGCATAGAACATACAGGTTTGTATACAGGGTGTCCCGAAATTCATGCAACAAAATTTGGTCCCAGATGGTTAAGATAAATTTAGGGGATCCGTATTTTTTATTTTTGCCAAGTGGCCCCCTCTTTCGGAGTTACAGCCCCTTGAAGTCCGCCCCTAAGAATAATCTTTTTTTATATCTCAGAACCCTGTTGTACGAGAATCACTAAAGGACCCCGCACAAATCTTATGGAAATTGGGTCCCGGTCAAATTCGCTGAATTTTTGATATGTGATAGAGTTCATCATACTGGTCAATTGTCTCAATGGCCACAAAGCTCAAAAATGGATAGTTTGGCCGGTACAGAGCTTTAAAGCTCCGAATATCCTCCNTTAAAGCTCTGTACCGGCCAAACTATCCATTTTTGAGCTTTGTGGCCATTGAGACAATTGACCAGTATGATGAACTCTATCACATATCAAAAATTCAGCGAATTTGACCGGGACCCAATTTCCATAAGATTTGTGCGGGGTCCTTTAGTACACAGGAGTTTTACGTGGAATCTGATGGTGCTACGTTTTTTGGCGGGGAACCCCCTTAAGACAATTTTTCGTGGGGCCCCGTTCCTTTAGAGAAAAAAAATTTAAATTTCTTAAAAATTAGCCCATTTCTGCTACGTTTATTGCCGCTTACTAGCATAATATAGATTACTACTGTTTATTTGATTGTCACTACAAATTTAATAGTTTAATTTTCACCAGCCACCATTGCATTAAATACAATCTGTAGTAAAGGTGTTTTATTTAAGACAAAACGCTAGCCAAATCTAGTACTTTTTTTTTGACAACACTATTACAGTAGGATGATCATTTAAGAATCCTTAAAACTGGGGAAAAATTTGTTAGAAAATCACAACAGTAGTAATTGTTTTGATTGGTTCTCATAGCAATTCTGTAATATTTAGCTAAAATATTAAAAATATAATCACAAAGTATCTAATTTTATAGCCCTGGCACCCGAAATATTCGTCTCAGGTTAACGATTTTTATTAATTTAAAAAATGTGTACGTCCCAAAATATAAAAAAGACTTAATAAAATTAAATTTAGTTACTCAGGCTAGTTAAGGGAAAGCCTATTGCCTCTTGCCAGCTTAACATTGACTTTTGGGACACTGTTTTATACATCAAGAAGCGGTTTTGCCACTTTGCGTTATCAGCAACGATACGTATGTAAAAGTGTATGAACACAACACAACACTTTTATTAAATTATTTTTTTATTAAACAACTGTAAAGTTAATTTACAAATAAGGTTCAGGAAATTCGAACGTAACTTCCCTTCCTGTCAATTTCTTATAGACTGAAGCGAAAGTGTCCACCTGCAAAAGAGTAGATCGTTTTAAACAAAATTGAAACAATATTAAACCGGTTCCAGATGGTGCTGTCACTCGTCAAACACAAGTACTTGCATATTATTTGGCTAAAATCTATAAAATCAAGTCACATTGTACACATAAATGTAGAGAAATTACTTAATCCACTATGTCAAAATTAATTTGATTGATGTGGTTGTTGTAGCAGGTGCCGTCAAATATTTGGCAAGTGAAGATATATTCCAAATAAACAACATCTAAACAATAAGAGGTTTGTTTATGTTTGACAAGTATTTGGCAAGTAACCATACTATCTGAACCCAGCTTACAGATGGAAAAGAATCTTTTAATTCAGATTTATTCACGCAAAAGTATATTTTACTACTAAAAGGAAAGGGTCTTTTAATATTAATCCTTTCGCTGCGGTACATGTACATGTGAACCCAGTCGCTACTAGAATACACAAGTACACAGAAAAAAAACACACTAATGACCATCCATCTAGGTTAAAACCGTCCTAATATAGGATACTGATCAAAAATTTACTTATAATAATAATAAATTAGAGGTATGCCGCGGACATGTCAGCTGGACATGTCGTGAAAAGTGGACATGTCCTCAGGACACTTTTCAAGATTGAAAAGTTGTATGCGCGGAATTATTCAAAAAAATTTTTGGGATTGGTACATGTAAAATTAAAGATATTTAGCCATTTTCTTGTAATTTTGTTGGTAATTGTTCAACTAAAACTGACATTTTAAAAATATAACCTCTTTTATATGTCCATATTTTATTATTTTTCGCAAAGTTAACGATTAGTAAATAGTAATCAGTTGATCCTTAATTTAATATTTAATACACAAATAGTTTATAAATGAAGTATGACACCAAAATCAACAGTTTGCTTATATTTTTCTGAATTGAGTAAAAAATCATTATAAATGTAACTTCTGTTCAAAAACAATTTTTAAGTATTCCAGTATTTCAAAAAATGTAGTAGATTTTACTAACTTGTAATTTTGAATTTATCCCTTACTAATTTAAACTAATTGGTAATTCTAAAATAAAAAAGTGGGCAAGATATATTAGGAACAACATACCTTATGTTCGATAGTGGTTTGCTGGTTTTTGTCAAGGTGGACTTTAATCAACTGTGACCCATCTAATCTTACACGAATCCTTTTACCCACAATTTCAGCTGGGTATACAAGATCTTCCAGGATAGCGTCATACACCGAAGTCAAAGTGCGTGACCGAGGACGTTTTTGTTTATTTGCAGCACGGGTTTTACGAGTTGGCTTAGGAAGAATTTTCCTTTCGCCCACAAACACCACATGCTTTCCGCTGAACTTCTTTTCCAGCTCACGTACTAATCTAGTCTGTACCTTTTGGAATTGTTTTAGTTTGGGCATGGGCACATAGATTATGATCGACTGTAAATAATGACATGTATTAATATTTAGGTTAAAAGCTTACATGTGTTAATATGTATGTAATAACCAAGAAGTTTCGTTAGTACTTACCTTCTTATTGTTTAATTCAATTTCTCTAGCTTTAGTAATATGTAGTTCTCTAAGTTGGGCCTTCAAGTCAGAGTTCATTTCTAACTCAAGTAAAGCCTGAGCAACTTGAGTTTCAAACGTATCGGGCTCCGCCCCACCTGCCTTAATTATTTTGGACGACATCTAAAAAAAATGTTTCATCAATAAAAAAGTAAGTCAATATTATAAATAAAGAACAGAAGAATTTTAACTACCACACTTTAATACTACTGCTTTTGCTATAGAAACTTTTAGTAAATATAACCATAGGTTTAGTTCATATTTCAATTTTAACCTACAATTGGATACAAATCACAAAATATCTTTAGGAAAAACCAATCATCAAAGGCCAAAATCAACACTGAACAAAATCATAATATTTGGTAATATAACTACACACATTATTTTAAATATAGTATTCGTAAAAATTCAAAAAATAAATGAAAACAATTCACTAATAATTTAAACAGAACGTGTACCTTGTCGAACGCTAAACAGAAAGGAAAAGAAAAGTTATATGCGCATGCTTCAACTTTCCGACATGTTTTATTTACCAATTCTACAACATTATAAATAAAAATATAACAGTTGAAAGGTTTTGTTTCTAATGTCAAATTTAGTTCATTTCTCGTGGATTCTCAGCTTTATTTGGTTAATGGTTGTAGGAAAATCATCGGTGGATTGAGCAAATACATGTATAGATATTGCAGAGACACCAGTGAAATTATAAATTGCCTGTATCCAAAATATTATATGATGCCACTTGCTTTATTTCCGTTTTAATTTTACAAAGTTATAAATAAAATATGTAAATATGATGTGTCAAAAAGAAAGAATAAATTATAGAGATCGATCGATTTAATTAGATATTTTATATACACACATTAAATATTATATGAATAAATGCTAAAATTAACTTTTAGTGTTATACATCAAAATTTAAATTTACGCAATATTTCATGACGTAATATGAAGTAACCTCTCGAAGGTAACCAATTCGAGTAGCAATGTGAAAAATGTCCATAAATTGTGTATTTTTAAAGATTTGATCGAAACGACCTCTTGTTGTTGGGTAGTTGACAGATTATCGGAGACGGAATTTGTTAAAAAATCTGCGAACCTTACATTTCCGAAACCAAAATGGCTTCTTTGTGTGGTAGAATTGCCGCATCTACTGCAAGAAAACATGTCTTGTGTTCGAGTTACAGGTTTGCCTCAAAAGGTAATCAATGAAATTTTGTGTATGATGCGGAAATCTCCATGCCCTACCTAGTTTTCCTTCATTTCTTCATTACGTAATTATACAATTTTTCTTAAATTTATCAACCAATTTTTGTTTTTCTAACAATAATCGATGTCTTAGTATCTTGGAGATAACGTTATATAATAGTTTTTATAAAAGTATTTAATGTTTTAAAATGTCTGCCACCTAACCTCTTTTTTATTTTTAGTCACTATGGGTGATCCAGTAGAACATGCCACTGGTCTTGAAAAACGTGAATTATTAGCCAAAGTAGCCGGAAACGAAAATCCTTTTGACTTGAAAGTTATTAAACGAGGTGCTGGTACAAAAGTCCAACCAAATGAAATTCCTTCAGCTTTTGATGCCCGTCTCGTAGGATGTATTTGTGAAGAAGAGTCCACTAGCATAAACTGGATGTGGCTACATAAGGGAGAACCTAAGAGATGCGAATGTGGACATTGGTTCAACCTTGTTCACAAAGCTCCCGTATAAACTTTACTTAATATTGCTCTGTGCTCTAGACTAATATAGCGTTTTAATGTAATAAATTTATTTGTTCTTATACGACATGTATTATTTCATGTAAATATTTCTTGTTTAATACATTTTTTGTTCTTATTATTACTTCCCATTATCTCATTGTAATTTCTTTTTAAGTCGCTCAAAATATATTGACAAGCAATATTTTTTTAATTTACAAAAAATATAAAGCAATTGCATAATGTATGAATATTTATGTAATTTTAAATCACTTTATACTCCTAAAATTAGTTCAAGAGGAATTATTTTCGTATTTGTATACTTCGTGTCCCACACAATATGCTTTACGTTTTGTTCGACGACTTTGTAGATTGTAGCTTGCGGCGATTGACTGTGTACTTTGTTTTGACAGAAGAAGGTTAAGTTGTTAACCTAACTTTTTGCTTGTCATGTTAAAAACAAAACATAAGATGGATGATAACTCCGTAATTTATGGACTAGAATTTCAGGTATTTGAATAAAATAATTATGATTCTGAATCATTTTGAATCAAAGTTTTTATAGGCAAGGGCATTAGCCCCGCAGCTCGCAGAAACTGAAAAGATTAAATTTATTATTGGAACACAGTCTTTGAAACAAGCAAATAACCAAATTCATTTGGTAGAATTTAATGAAGAAATATCAACAATAAAGACGTCAGTAAGTATTGTACTATTTTTTCACAGTATGTTCATGTAACAATAATTAAGCATCATTTAAATGTTTAAAGGCCGATCAGAGGCAATGATATTTAATATTTTTCTAGGTATTTCACCATTCTGAAGGAGAAATATGGAAAATTACTACAAGCCCGATAGATTCTACAAAACTGTCTACCTGTTACAACTCGGTAACTAATGAAAGTAGTTGTACTATGAAAACCGCTATTTTGAAGCTACCTGAAACAGAAAATCCAAATACCATCGACGACCTAGAAGTAGCTACTAAACTAGAAACATCTCTCTTTGGATCTGATGTTAAAACTACAGATTTTCACCCAACCGAATCTAATAAAGCAATTTCGGTAACTGAAAATCAAGTCATACTGTGGGACATTTCAGGAGATGAAGGAAAAAATATATTAAATATTCAGTTAGAGGGAAAGAATAATCCTAAATTTACCACTGGAAAATGGAACCCTCATCAAAATTGCAATCAGGTACTTTAATATATTATTCTGGCTCATTAAATACTAAGACACTCCTCTAAAATTCTATTGTGTTATACAATTCAAACAAATTTTTTATATAGGTGTACAGATCATTAACATTAAGGAAAAAACAAACGATGTGTAAATAGTTTTTATTGAACCGACAGAACCTGCATTAAACGTGTACAAAATAATGTGATGTTAAATTTCAAAAAAATGCTAATTTTTCAAAAAATTGTCTCAAAAAATGTATTACTGATTTCAAATTTTATTATATTTCAATGCATCATTTCTATTATATATGAGAAATAACAGAAATCTATCAATAGTCACTGCAACTCAATGCCTATGGCTTCATATGCCCCATACCGACAGAGAGCGACCTGTAATATCACAGGTATAATGATGAATTTTAGAGAGTTGTCCTGGTTCTTAATGAGCCATATTGAATACTTTTTAATTGCAGCGTAACATTTTATCTTTACTGTAGTTTACAACTGCTACTGAAACTCATCTAAAAACGTACGACATAAGGTCCGGAGACTTGGCTTGGGGTATAGATGGTGTTCATAGTCAGTTACTACGTGATGTGGATTACAATATGAATAAACAATATCACATTGGTACGTGTGGCGATGACGGATTTGTTAAAATATGGGATTTTAGACAAACCAATCAGCCAGTTTTTTCAAGAAGCGATCATTCTCACTGGTAAGTTTTTATACACTTTAAAAACCAATGTATTAAATAGTTATAGTATGCAATATTAACAATTTTAAATTTTTATTTAGGGTATGGTGTGTTCGATTTAACCATTTCCATGATCAGCTATTATTAACTGCCAGTTCTGATGCTAGAGTGTTAATTTCAAGTGCCGCAAGCGTAAGCTCTGAAAATAACAGTGAATCCTGCATTACTGACGAGACTGATGGACTAGAAACCAAGCAAATGTAAGCCACATTTCAAGAACTTATTAATTTCTAATTACGATACATCCCTTTAATAATATATTTTAGTAAATTCACCACTTGTAAAGTAATATCGTTTTAAGGTTGTCAGATGGACCATTACAGTGGTGCGAACATGAGGATAGTGTTTATTGTGCAGAGTGGTCTCCAGCTGAACCATGGGTTTTCGCTTCTCTTAGCTATGATGGTAGGCTACTTATTTCGCGTGTGAAAAAGTCTTTAAAATACCAGATAATGTTATAAGTGGATAGATTATTTATTATGCATCATTCCTTTTTTATTTATTATATGTATTTCAAAAAATTTTTTTTTCTTTCAATATAACGTATATTTTCAAAACGTCTGTATATAAAAAAATGAATTTTTCAAAACGTTCGCTCCTTACGCTGAAGCACTAGTTTCACACCTTTCCATAAAATATTTTCCTCTTCACTTTAATCTTCTGCGTCTTCTTTTAATGTTTTTAAAACGTGTTTGGCTAGACATTTTTGGACAAGAGGGACAATGCTTCGACAGGCTTTTTCAAGAACACTTATGCCAGCACTTAAATCCTTCATAGATATACAACCAGACTGAAAAAATTGTGAAACCTGCTCATGTGTATGAAGCATTGACACTACTATAATACCATGACTTTTTTCTTGATCTGAAGAGATTGGCACTTCACATAACATCTGTTCCGTATAGTTAGGATCCAATAACATTATGTCGTTCTGAACACCCAGAGTGACGGATGTGATCAAATCGTACATGGGCACACCAGCATGAGCTAGCGCAACACCTGCTGCTGTTATAGCTGCACTTAAAGCTGATCCATCATTTTGTAGAACTAGAGCATAAATGTCTACCTGAAAATTAGGAAATTCATGTCGACAAACTGTCGACTCCAGAGCCTGTTTCATAATGGCACCATAGTGTTTCTCTTCTGCATCATGTTGGTGTTGTCTACGTTTTATACAACTAAAAGGGGCGAACTTAAAATCACAATATATTTCTCCATTTAAACAATAATCTGTCCGATTTGGGATTTCTCTAGGGTCAAATACTGATACTATAACCTCAGTTTTACCTAATTCTATGTACGCCGATCCTTTAGCTTGGCTCACAATTCCAGTTTTAAGAACTAAGAACGGAAGTGAATAAATGTATTACATATACATACTGATAGCTTTTATTTCACACTTACAAATTTTTCTATGTTCTTCGGTTGTCCGGGAATCAATTCTTTTACCATTATTTACTGCTTCCTTAAATTGTTTTGATAACGTCTTTATATTTAATTTAGCGAAGAGATTATAAGGCACTGTCTCTTCTGGACCGTTTATTCTTTTATGGTCTTTTGGCATTTTTAAACAATAGTTACCTGTTACCTATACTTTTAACGATGCAAAATTGGAGACGCAATGACGCACATTATTTTAGGTTAGATATCGTTAGGGATATCGTATTCTTCTTCTAACTTTTTGGTCCACTAACTAACCGGCTCTACGCCATCTGCCACATAACAAGTCACTATTGTCTATTATTCTCGTGCGAGCGGTCGAACTGAGCGGACGTGTTTATACCTGCCTTTATTAAGGCTACCTGGAAAGAATCCCTTTCTTTCCTCTTAACCACCGACCTAATCCCCGGCTTAAGCATAGAGGCCGTTGGCATCTTTGTTACAGGTATCTGTGCCGGGGTTATGCCCAGGTAAGTTTTTACTTTATCAGTTATTTGCATTATTTTTGAATACATTTCTTTAAAATTGCGACCCCCGACAAACAATATACCAGACAGACTAATATATAAAAAAANCTACGAAGGCTGTCCAGGCCTACACGAGATGAGGCAGGATAAAGAGGGATAATCCCCCTCGATCCCAAATCATTGAGGCCAATTTCTAGCCATGGAATAATGGCGGTAAACAATTTAAAATTGTAATAGTACTTCATTTAGTTAAAAAGTGATATGTACAACACCTGTAATAGATAAGTGTATGTTGATTTGTTGTAATGAAGTCAAATTTGTCCATATGTAAATAAAAATGTACCAATCTGAAATTCGGGTACACATAGTATGTTCATGTAAGATAAGTATAATGTAATTGTCATGCATGTGAGATGTGAGATCTTATTGTAATATATGCAGATATATAGGTATTATAATATTTATAACCCAAATATAATGGGAAGTATGCGTTATATTATTATTTTTATGTAATTGTTGTATACCAAGGACATTTAAATAAAGGAGACTAGGCATGTCACAGTCTGTCTCATATGTTGGGTGAAGCTTGGCAAGGGGAAAGCAGAGGGCTTTATTTTCATCCAACTGATGCGCGCGATTACATCTCCAATGTCGTACGTTTTGGAAGGGTCAAAATAAAATATTTTATAGTCCTAAGTCAATATATTTCAACAGCTACTCAGTATTTTTATAATATATATATAATATTTTTATAAATTCTTGGAATCCCAATAACTGTAACCATTTCTTTCTTGTTGCACCATCCCCAAGCATCCTAAAAACATTCACATTTCACTTTTAGAATACTCAGGCAAACTTTCAGTGAGACATAAAAATATATTCCCAAAGGAGAACATCAATATGGTTGAATGAATGCAACTTTCAGTTAATTGCATCGTCGGTATTTTTGTGTATAAGTGAACCCACCACCATATTTTTGCTGTTGTATTTATTCAGTTTTTATGCTCGCCGTGCAATTGTAAACATATTTTTGAAAAGGTTTTTGTCGTAGAGGAAATTGAAAATGATGAATGATTAAAACTTATAATGTATAAGGGATAACATTGAAATACCTATAAATATATTAAATATAAATAATGTCTGCAACTTATTTGTGGTGCAGCATTTTCCTTTGATTCGGGAGATTTATTGATTTTAATGGCCAAACATAATTCATATTATTGTTTTCTTACTATCAGCAAAAATTAAAAAAAATACCAAGTCAGTTTTACAAAATTTTAGCGTTATTCAAATAAAAGTTACCTACAAGCACGACAATGGCCAGAGTTGCATATACATTCCAAAGTCATCTTCAAGAACGCTTACCTGTGGAAGGATAGATGTGGATGTTTATAACCCAATTTCTTACAAATTCTGCACTGTCTAACCATATTCACACCTTAAAAGTTTATACAAAATACATATATAAACACTAATCACGTTTCACTTATTAAAATCACAACTATTTTCTAATAAGAGACGCCATATTCTGCCAACCACGGCAGAACGAATGCGGAACACGCTACAAATTATTGCGCAGTTACCAAGTCTTCAAACATGGCAAATATGAAAAGTGAAAAATGGTTTAATACGTACATAACTTAACAATGCATATAAAATGCAAATATGCATAACTTAATAATACTATCCTATAATAATAATTTTCACAATTGTGATGAAAATTGCGATAAAAATATTAAGTACATTTCCAGTACAATTATACAGCTGACAACAATGATACAATTAGACTGTGAATAGACGAGGCATCATCCAGAAATGTAAATAAATAAGTCCCCTTTATTTAAATGTCATTGTTGTATCCAAAGTACCTACAATATTATATATTCATTATATCGGTCAGTGATAAAATTAGATGTTATTCTTGTTTACTTTAAGTTTCGTTTTGAAAGTTTGTTTGTAACAAGATATAACTACTTAACAGTAATACATATTAATAATATATATTATCGTTTATGTTTACGATCACTTTAAAATCTTAATAAAGCAGCTATATCAACATGTGCGAACTTGTAAACAAAATCAAAATAGTCGACAATGACAGACAAATTTGAAAATATTTGAGCCACTTTGAAATTAAGATGTATACTATAAAATATGGTTACTTGTTAGATGCGTACTTTTTGGAATCTCGATATGTAACAGTTTATATGTTTACATAAGTGCCTTTATCTCTATTTTAGATGTGTTAATTGTAATACAGTGTACTGAATATCAACTTATAATAGTGTGTTTGTACTGTTTCTTTTTACAATAACAATAAAGAAGTTATAAATTTTAATTGTTCCTTTTATTAACATGAATGAATGATCCAAGAAAATTAGGACTACCTGTAAACAAGAATAATGTTTGTTTTAATAAATGTTATTTTTGTCTTTCAGGTTGTTCTAATTTCTTATTGGATTTGGTAATTTACATAAAATTAAATAATTATTTCCGCCTATGTGTAGGGGGAGTTTAATTGGAGAACTTCTCACAGGTGGCGCTAAACACATATTTATTTTAATATATGGCAGATTCCTCTGTAATTTATGGTTCCGAGCGAACGGCCGAGCTGAGCAGACGTGTTTGTTTGTGAGGTGAAGTGATTGCAACGAGCAAAATCTACCTGCCTTTATTAAGGCTGCCTGGAAAGAATCCCTTTCTTCTTAACCACCGACCTAATCCCCCGCTTAAGCAGAGGGGCCGTCGGCATCTTTGTTACAGGTACCTGTGCCGGGGTTATACCCAGGTAAGTCCCACTTTTACTTATTTATCAGTTATTTGTGTTACTTTAGAATACATTCTTTATAACAGACAGACAAATTACACCAAAAGACACGTACGCCCCCGTAAGGGGGCATCCCCACACGACTAACACGTATACACCCTCACACACGCGCACAAAATGTCGGACTCCGAACACGAGGAGAACATATGGACGATGCAGACAGCGAAAGACCCTCTTCAAGAGCCTACGCTTCACCAAAAAAACATGACCACTAAGACAGATTTATACGAACAGCTACTATCACAAAAAACAAGAAAACGAGACACTAAAACAACAAATACACGAACTCACAGAACAAAACACCCGACAATACCAACAAATACTAACCATGACAGCAAATCGTCAATTTGCAAAAAACAATTAAACTTTCGGACGAAAACACCACTAAATTACACCAAAAACTCGACAAACTCATTAACAAACAAATGACAGACAATATACCCCAGACAGACACACACACACACCCCCCACACACACCCCACACACACAACACGCACAGAGAAACGCAAAAAACACACAGCGGAATCCTCTAGCGAGGACGAAGCCCCCAGACATAAAAAATCAGACAAAACAAACAAAACACGACCACAAACACCAAACACGCGCCCCCCGACACCTAAACCCTCCACAAGCGCCCTACAAAACACCCCACAAAACACACAAAAACGGACGGACAAAACCAAACAAGTCCCCCCGGTAATCTGGCAAAAGCAAGAACGGTGGACGCAAGTACAAAAAATACTCACGACACTTAACATTAACTACACAAAAGCCAAACTGACTAAAAACGGTATAACCAAACCACATACTTCTATAATATACCAAGCACTGCATATCTTTTACATATAATGACCTTGTTCCCAAAAATGGGGGATAAAAAGTGTACATGTTGCACTTTGTCAATTTTGCGCAAGCCCGAAAATTTAGCGGATTATTTCAAATGAAATTTAATAACTGATGTACTATTAACAGAATAAAATTATCAATTATTATTTTATATATCTAATTATACAACTTGTTAATTGTAATTTATNCCGAAAATTTAGCGGATTATTTCAAATGAAATTTAATAACTGATGTACTATTAACAGAATAAAATTATCAATTATTATTTTATATATCTAATTATACAACTTGTTAATTGTAATTTATGAGAATATTAGATAGTGAATGTAAAATAAAATGGGTAGGTACTATAAAACTGAATCCAGAAGAGTTTATGGTTTATTACATAAAACAGCAAATATTTTTTGAAATTTAAAATGAATACATCTTCACTAAAATTCATATAAAAATACACATTACGTACAAATATACATAAATATATATAAACTTTAACTTACATATAAATAATAATAATAATAAATCATATCAATCATATTAACCTAAATGTTTCGTAATTCAAGGTACCAGATTCAATTTGATTATCTAACATATGCTAAATATCAAGTCTTATTTTATTAAATATACAAAGCAAAGCTAGTGTCACATTGAAGCAGTTCAAATAAAATAGCTGATCCAGTTTGTGATCCAAACACAATTACATTAAGTGTCGTTTCTTTATTTGAACATGATTACGTAAAAACTATGTTTGACCTTTCACCGTATGTGGAAGAGATGTGGTATCATATATAGCGGACTTTGTAACTTCACAGGTTATAAAAATAATATCTTGTGACATTTGCAAAAAATATATAAAGGGAAACTACTCGTCTCCTTTTATTATATAACAGTAAGAGTTCACCATGAAACTTCTAAAGTTGTCAATGTATCTATTAGAAGTAAGTTTACAAAACTAGATATATTTTGTAATAAACACGAAGTCTCATGCATTAGCAAAATGTGGAATTTCTAGCTACTTATTGGACACGTATAAATTTGCTTCAGCCAATTTAATCAATACATTACCCATAATTAATAAAAATCCTCAATCAATAAAACCTTAAGTTTTACTCATATAATTTTGTCTTTTTTATTTTTTGCTAGATTCATCGCTTCATGCCAGTTTGTTCTTCTTTTCTTTAAGAACGGAAATTGAAGTTCCGTTTCATCTAACAAAGTAGGTACTACAATATTCATATAGATGTCGCTACAGGAAATACGTTTATAGTAAAAATAGTATGATTATTTCTTTCATTCAAATTCCGGCAAAATACACCTAAATAAAAACGAGAAAATGCCAGGTGCACGTACACGTGCACGATAATGAGTTGTCCGGCCTATACGTCCATCCCACTCTCTTGATATCTCATAATTGCATATGAAAAGAGAAGGGTAATAAAATAATAAAAACTCCAATTTGCGGCCGCCGGTTTTTTGTTCTGAAAATATTTCTATTTTCTATCTTCTACATATTATTATATACATATTTACAAAAACGGAGGATGGCAAGTGGTTGTACAAATTTATAACATTTGCAATCAACTAAAAGTTTTATTTCATATTATATTCTACATTTTAGTACTTATTCGGACTAGAGCAGGTGCGACCGTAGTTATTTCTTGTGTGGATCTTTGAGCTGTTATCTTTTATTGCTGCGTTGTGGCTGCGAAATATTTTATTTGTGGACTTTACTATTTTTTAAATGAAAGAAAAAACATTAACAGAGTAAGTATTGCAATTTGCTAGGCATAGTTGTATTTAGTACTAAATTCAAGTAAATAATGTGACAAAGTTTATAATCATTTTCAGTTGTAGTTGTATAGGGCAAAATCTTCAGGGCAAAAACAAGATTTTCTGAATGTTTAATTCGGTCTGAAAATAACGTATAATGGAAATTTTATTTCATTTTTTTCATTTTTTGAATAAGAAACAAACAGGTTAGAAACAACCTAATTAGATGTTTCTAGAAAAAAAAGGAAATGTATATACATGCACATACATATCTAACTTACCTAATTAAAATACAAAATAAAATTCAAAATAAACTGCAGCAAGGGAGCAGCCGGGCAAATAGAACTAGGACAATCAATTTCAAGTAAAATCTATATTACGGATAACTCTATTATTAAATGATATTAATGTAGTATCAAAAATGTCTATAGATATTCTATGTCTGTGTCTATTGAAAATATTACACATATCACTAATAAGAGTACTAGAACTGACATAAAAAATTAATTGTGTTGGACGTATACGGTGGTCAGGTATATTTAAATTTATTTGTGACAATAAATAAGCAGCGTCATAACCTCCATTCAGCACTTTATGTAAAAATGTTAATTTTCGGGTAATTCTCTTATTTTCTAACTTACAGATCTTAAACTGTTAATAATAACTGTAAATAATAATAAACTAAATGTGAATCTGTGCAAATAAATTTTTTCGTATCGCTACTACAGGCAGTTATACTAAACTTTATCGCACTATTGTGGCACCTTATATATGACTAGATATATCATTATGATAAATTCAAAGCATAATAGGTAAAAATGTATAATTATCTATGTTTATAACAAATATTATCTGGTAAAATTCTTTTTTTGCTTTCAGATACAGAGACAGTTAAATATAACCGGAAGAAGTCTATATGTTATTTCATAATATACCCATAGTGGTGAAAACAACCCGCTCTATGTAGAACAAATTAAGAAAGATGAAGAATTATGGGAAAAAATAATGGCAACAAATTGGAACAATTTTATAAAAATTGTATACTACCTGAAATAATATACAAAAATATTCCACAGGAAAAAAGATGTATGGATCCACAATATATTATAGAAGCACAAATTAATAAAAAGAAATACTTTTATTTAATGAATTTTTAAATTAAATTAAATTTTTTCCTATTTTACTGTACCTACCTACTCTATGTATTTCTTTATTACTTTCGTTTTTCGTTTATTTACATATTTATTAAACTACACTGTTCCACAAAATTTCTGTTTATATTGGAGGTATTAAAGTATCTACAACTATTTTTTCAAGTAAAGTGAACTGAATATTTCTCATAAAAACATTTAGTCTCAAATTGTCCTTTTGTACATAATTCTTTACACAATTTTTGGACAAAATAAGTATATCGTACATATTGTTTCCTTCGTCTTTTTTCTGCTGGTCTTCTTTATAACTGTTGTTGTTGATTCAAAAGAAAAATACACAATATTTTTCAAAGAACATATATTACGTTCAGACTGCCACCAACTGCGACAACTGAACAACTCAACAACTCAACAACAACTGACCACACGGTCGGACAAAGCGATACATTACATGACACATGCGCGGTAACATCCCGCCGCCGGTGAAATTACACTAATTTAAAGACATACATATTACTAACTAATTGGAAGAACACAAATTTTTACAATAGGGCGAGTATATATCCCATTTTTAGTTTTGAGTAACACACTTCTAACGTGATTGTCTTTGCCTTTAAAAATGTCTATCACTCTAGCAATGCACCACGATTGAGGGGGTACATTGTCCTCCTTAACTAACACTAAATTATTAATTTTCACATCGGGTTTGTGGTTATGCCACTTTTTTCTCTGTTGGAGTTCCATTATATATTCGGAATTCCAACGTTTCCAAAATACCTGCTTCAATTGTTGGACTTGTTGCCAAACTTTCAATCGGTTGGTAGGTAACGCTGTTACATCTACTTCGGGTAAAGACACACTACCAGTAAGAAAATGACCTGGAGATAAATATTCGTACGAGTCAGGATCATCATTTATAGGACATAAAAGTCTAGAATTTAATACTCCCTCAATTTGAACGAGAGCAGTAGGTATTCAATTCTTCGTAAGTCAAAGCTGCAGAACCAAGAATTCTTTTAAGATGGTATTTAACAGTCTTAACACCAGCTTCCCAAATGCCTCCCTAATGAGGTGAAAAGGGTGGGATAAAAATCCACTCTATATTATCTTTTGCTAATGCGGTATATAACTGTTCTGATTTTGACTTTTGATTAAACATCTTATATCAATATCATATCAATATTTCATCAATATATATTAAAATCCGATAGCTCCGTCTGCGTCGCACGATCGCCTCGAAAAAGAGCCGATTTGTGTTAGCAAAGGCTTCGCCCCGGGGCCGCGTAGCGGCCCCCGTCGCGACGCGAAGCGTCGCGACGTCCTTCCCGCGTCCCAACGTCGTATTTAGAACCCGATTACTCGACGCCTTCACCGTGAATTCTTTGAATTCCCCAGGCTCTGCGAGGGGCGCGGCCCAATTTTTGTGTGAAACGCGATAGTCCGACACGCCCACCCGCTGAAATCTGGNGGAAGTTTGGAAGAAACTTTTCTTAGTCTTTCCCCAAGCGGGGCCTACTCTTTTTTGAAAAACGTTCTCATTAAACTTTTATATACGGAGTGTTTAAAAACTAAAGTACAGGGTGTTTCAAAAAATGTTATATTTACTAACCAGCGAGGAGAGCACCGCGGAGCGGTGCTCGGGCCGCGCGCAGCGCGGCTCGAGGGCCGAAGGCCCGAGAGAAAGGTCAAACTTCGCGTCAGCGAAGTTTGCCTACCTTTCTAGTAATTCATTTAATTCTTGACTTGCACCTTTGAAATTACTCCCGTTATCACTAAAAATCTTTGAACATTTGCCACGGCGTGACATGAATCTATTTAATGCATTTAAAAATGTTTTAGTTGTCATATCTGACACAAGTTCCAAATGAATGGCCTTTGTACAAAGACAAATGAATAGACAAATGTAACCTTTACTTATAACTGATTTTCTTATACGTGACTGACGTATACCAATTGGACCGGCATAGTCCACGCCAGCATGCAAAAATGGTCGTGCTGGAGTTATACGAACACTAGGTAGATCCGACATGATCTGAGTCGCAGTACTAGCTCGAAATTTAAAGCATTTAAGACATTTGTGTATTACCTCTTTAATACTGCTTCGTGCATGCAATATCCAAAACTTTAACCTAATATTTGCTAACAATAACTGAGTGCCTGCATGTAGCAAACGTTCATGCTCATATATAATTATTAAGCGTGTTACGTGATTTTTGGCAGGTAGAATAAGAGGATGTCGCTGTTCTAGTCTTATGGGACAATGCCTCAATCGACCGCCCACTCTTAGCAATCCTTCATCGTCCAAATAGGGATTTAGTAAGCGTAATCGATTATTTTTTAAATCTCCACCCGTATTACGTTTTAAATAATCAATTTCTGAACCGAAACATTCAGTCTGAACTTGTTTGACTATGAATTTTAATGAATTTTCCAATTCAGACGACGTAAGAAATCCTAATTGTTTTTGTTTCCCTTTGAACTTAATATTACTTATAAACCGTAACACATAAGCCATAATCCTTTGTAGACTTTGTAGTTTTTGAAACACAACTAGGAGTATGAGACTTTTCCTCAGGTAACTTAATATCGTTCAAACTTTCATGACTGATGGGCCAATTGTTACTGGTCAATTGTAACCACGATGGACCGTGCCACCAAAGATAACTATTTATAAGAGAACCGGGATCCATTCCTCGCGATATTAAATCCGCAGGATTATCATGTGATTTAACAAGATACCAGTTAATTTTGTCAGATAATTCCTGTATTTCAGATACGCGGTTCGCAACAAAAACATTCCATCTAGTAGCTTCTGACGAGATCCATGCTAGAACTATCATTGAATCGGTCCAATAATATGTTTCATGCACATTTAATTTTAAAGCTATTTTTACTTTGTACATCAATTGGGTGAGTAATACAGCACCACATAATTCTAATCGGGGTAGCGATATTGTCTTTAATGGGGCTACGCGTGATTTAGAGCATACCAACTTACAAATTATATTTCCTTGGTTATCTTCGGACCGTATGTAAATTACTGCACCATATCCCTTCAAGGATGCATCCGAGAATCCATGAAGTTGTATTCTAATAGCATTTTCAACAATGTATGGACGTATAATTGAAATACCTCTTAGTACTACTAATTGTTCTCTAAATGGTAACCAAACCTTTAAAATATGAGGTGGTATTTGTTTATCCCAATATAATTTTTCCTTCCAGATATCTTGCATAATCATCTTAGCAAAAACCTTAGCCATGCAAGATAATATAGTACGTTTTGTACAACTCATATTATTCAAAATATCATTGGACACACATATTTCAAATTCGTCATTTTGCGGATTCCAAATAATACCCAAAGTTCTAATTGATAATTTATCGTTTGATAATGTTAAACTTAAATTTTCACGCTTATCAGGTGGAATATTTTTTAGTAACTGTGGACTGTTTGAACACCATTTATGTAATTGAAAACCCCCCTTGCCGAGTAATTCGATTAATTCATTTTGCATTTGTTGACCTGACTCAAGCGTGTCCGCTCCTGTAATTGTCATCGACATAGGCATTATTTTTCAGAGCTTCAGATGCTAAAGGATATTTTTCTCCTTCATCAGACACTAATTGAAGTAATGCTCTAGTTGCTAGAAAACTAGCACATGCTGTACCGTACGTGACCGTCGTTAATTGAACGCACTGTATATCTCCGTCTGGAGTGTCTCTCCACAAAATTCTCTGTAGAGGTTGATACTTGTTTTTGACCATAACTTGACGGTACATTTTAGTTATATCAGATGTGATAGCATATTTATATGACCGAAATCGTAATAGTATTGTAATTAAATCCGGTTGTACTACGGGGCCTACTAAAAGCAAATCGTTTAAGGAAACTCCTGAAGTACTGGGAGCCGAGGCGTTAAAAACCACTCTCAACTTCGTTGTGGAGCTCGATTCTTTAAAAACCGCATGATGTGGCATATAAAATGTGTTATCAACCGTATCATCGAAATTTGTGTCAACAATTTTCGCATGGCCTAAACGAATGTACTCATTTATAAACGCTTTGTAACTTTCATACAATTCTAAATTGTTTGTAAATCTTCGTTCAAGAGCCAACAAACACCTGTAAGCAAAATCATAAGAATTGCCTAGTAAACTTAATTTATTATCGATTACTGGTAGGTCAACCCAGTATCTGCCTGTCTTGTCACGAGATACAGTATTTACAAATTTATTTTCGCATTTTCTCTCCTCGTCGGTTATTATTTGTTTGTTAACCGTTTCTATTTCCCAAAACTTTAACATTGTTGTATTTAGGTTGTCGACAGAGGTAAGTAATGTTTGATTCACTTGACTTGCTAAACTAGAATTATTTAAAAACATGGAACCGTGAACTATCCAACCAAATTCCGTGTTTTGTAATACCGGACGATTTTCACCTAAATCTATTTTCCCTTTTTTCAAAACCTTAGCAAAGATCTTTTTTTCCGACTTTATTGAAACAGGGATCTGCAAACATGATTTGACGAGGCCATTTTAAACTTTTTAAATTAAACTCACATTTAGGAGTAGTACCTGTTATATTATTCATCACTACGAATTCTGAAATAATACTGAAATTTGAATTTCTGGATTTAACAACGAGATTAATCGTATTCACAACATTTGTCGCAAGGCCTGAAACTCCATTCACTTGGCAATTGCAACCCGATTTCGCAATTTCCAAAGAATCAGCTAATTCACTTGTTACATAGTTCTTTTCACTCGCGGAATCTAGTAAGGCTCTACATTTAATCCTATTACCGTCACCATTTATTACATAAACTAATGGAAGAGGCCACAAAATAATTTTTGACTCATCATTATTATTTAAATAATTGTTGTTAATAACTGAAGTGCAAACATCTGTATGCGTATTCTCATTTGACGGTTTATTTCTAGTTTCGTCATTTACTGGTACCGCCGCCGCTGAATTACTTGGTTTTTCAAACTGCGAGATGTGAAGAAGTGAATTATGATTTTTGTTACACAATCTACAAGCTTCCTTTGACAGACATTTCTCAGAAAAATGATTCTGTTTTAAACATCTAATGCATAAACGCTTTGCCTTGACAAGACTTCTCCTATCTTAAATGGATAATTTACAAAATTCATTGCAATTTTTCATAGAGTGCGCATTGCCACAAATTAAACATTTCTTGATATACTGTGAAACTTTACCAACCTTAACTTGACTAGAATTTGTCGATGTCCGTTTAATTAACCCGTCATTACGCGCAGTTATTTCAAAAGTGGAACATCTGTCTTCCAACCAGTCCAAGAACTTATCTAAGTTTGGAAACTCTGATTTATTTCTGCCGTTTTCATAACTCTGTACAATATTATTATGGGGTGCCTTCGGGAGTGGACTGTATTTTGTTTTTACAATGACCCCCACTACTTTTTTCTCTTGTCTCAAACAACCCAATGAATTAAGCACAGTTGCACATTTACTATTTATTACCATTAAATTAGAACGTACAAGTGACTCCAAATCTCAACTACCTACGTGCCAGACTCACTTCATACTACTGTTCCGCGCTTCTTTCGCTTCCTCCTTCAGAGGGGGGCCTGGCAGCCATGCGCACTAACCCAACATAAACCGCCCATCTTGAAATGATAAATTTCAACAAAATTTACAAAGGAGAGTACATTATCATAACTAAAATCTACTTACTATAACATAAACATTGTTTTGAATTCTGAACATAAGTAACAAATAATTTGTAAAATTTAAGCAGTTAAGTTTTTGTTTTTAAACAAACGATATCAGTTTCTTTTTGCACTGCTCTTACACTTCGATAGGTAACACACATACGCGATTTGTAGCACGCTTTAGCTCACCTTTTGCTGTTTTCACGGTTACAACTCTTACGACACTGTCACTACCGGGGTGCAGACCTACGATTCTTCCCAAGGGCCACTGCTGCGGCACAACATTGTCTTCCTTTAAGATCACCAACGAACCGATCTGAATTGTCTCACCACCGCTACGTTGCCATTTTGAGCGCTGTTGTAAGGAATTCAGATAGGACTTCGACCACTGCGACCAAAACTGCTGTAATATTTTCTGTAGTAACTCGTACCTTTTGAGTAATGGCAAAGATTTTTCTTGCAAATTTCTTTGCGGTAAAGCACACATAGCCGTTCCAATGATGAAATGACCAGGTGTCAGGACATCTATATCGTCTATGTCGTTGGAAAGTGGGACTAANATGGACCAATGTTTCCTTCGTCTTTTTTATGCTGGTCTTCTTTATACCTATTGTTGTTGATTCAAAAGAAAAATACACAATATTTTTCAAAGAACATATATTACGTTCAGACTGCCACCAACTGCGACAACTGAACAAATCAACAACTCAACAACGACTGACCACACGGTCGGACAAAGCGATACATTACATGGCACATGCGCGGTAACAATGGGAACTTCAAAACAAGCACCTAATCTGTCACCAGTTTATTCTTGTCCATTTAATACATACAGTGAATGTTTATTTAAGTATTACTTTATTACATAAATAAATAATACATTTAGAATGTCAGCATTTGAATAAATGTTAACGTTTTCCATTCTTTAACAATAAATAATACTCAAATAAACATTCACTGTATGTGTCAAATTGACAACAACAGTGCATATTTCTACTGCAGTGTTGCCGTAACACGTTGCACATAGTATTAAACGTATTTTTCATTACTTAACTGAGGAAGATTTTAATAAAAGCGAAACGTTGGCCTAGTCAGAAAATCAATTTATGATTTCCTATTACGATTTCAGACATTCTAAATATTATTAATGTCTGATTTTAAATAAATACTAGAAAGGTAGGCAAACTCCGCCTCAGCTTCCATTAGTAGTAAGCGCTCTCATCGGTAGGTTAAACACCTTAAAAATTGACCTCATTAAGTAGAAGAATAGAACACCTTCCAGCGTATGTGGAGTCGTTTGGGTACTAATAAATGTGACTATTTTGAAAGTGTTAACAAAAGATGCTTCCTATTTTGTTATTTGTCTATGGGTTCAAGATTAGACATTAGCTGCTTTCTTTCGGTTGCCGTTTTCGGATTTAAACGTGTTATGATCCCAAAATTATGTTCGTAGTTGTTTTCTTGTTTCCGGATCATGTCAGATTATATGATCAGGATCGATCATTTCCCCTATAAATCAAACTTTTTCTGTGATTTAAACTTTTGATCACGATGACACAGTTAATATAACCTTAAAATTGTGGTTGTTTCTTTTTTCTTTAAGAAGGCAGCTACTAAGTTTTTTAATTGTGCACAGAAGAAATTTGAAATCAAATCAAATGTCAACAGTAAACAAAGTTCTGTTCTTTTCGAAACTGGATTCATGGATCTAGTTCGTGTTTGTCTGATCCTGATTCATTGAAGATGATTCAAAGCTGAGGGCAAAAGAAAATAGCTATTGGTTCTATAGTCAATGCTTAAATTAAAATTAAGTGAAGGTTGGGAGCGTTGGCAGTAAACTCACTGATGTACACTAGATCGTTTATTACTTAAATCTCTAAATAGTGTTTGCAAGAGCTAACAATTTATAGTAATTAATTTACAACGTAAGCTATTTATTTTATCTAGTTAAGCAAGAACTCTAATATAGTATTATTGTTATGAAAAAATATAGACTTGGAGATAAAAATATATATAGGGGTCAACGGGCTCTAGGTGGAATTGGGTCAGCTTTGTAGTTTTAGCTAACTCCATCAGTGAGTCTAGGTTTGAAGTATCAACTTCTTGTAAATGTAGGGGTTGGTTTTTGTTGATGGTTAAATTCCATAATTGTTGGATATCAATTTTTGGTAATTTGTATACTGGAGATGTTATTTGATTTTGTGATGAGGTGAACTTTTGTCCATTTATAATCGTAGTGCAACCTTTGGGTAGCCTTAAGACTGCTGATTGTAACACTAGTTGTATTCCGTTTTGACAGTTAGGAATTTGAAGTATGTTTGTTGATGTAGTGAACTCGACAGTTTTTCTGATTTCCTTTGGTTAGCAATAGGTCGAGGCAACTGTCGTCGTGGAGTTGACTTGGTGCGTCGCAAATGTAGATTTCTTCTATTCATGGGCATCTTTGTGTTGTTGTAATATAAGTTTCAGTACTCATTCCCATAAAAGGTGATATTGGGATAAGGATTGGAGCTGGGATTAAATGGTAGTAGGAGTATATCTCGTTTAAGATTGGCAATCTTATAGTAAAAATGATATTCAGCGAAATGAACAGATGTTCCTAAATAAAGATAATTTCTGATTTTCTGATAGTATTGTAATGGTTTTGTTATAGTCATAATTTGATTGTTATTTTTATTTAATTTAGTGATTGCTTTATTTATTGCTTTATGGTCAGAGTTATCCATTGTACCAAAGAGCCATTTATTTGCGCTACCTACAAGGTTTATTAATCCGCGTTTCGAACGTGATTTTACATTAGGTACAAGATTTTCTAGTTTATCTTTTGTTTTTGAAATCAATTGTAATGCTTGAGTAACCGAAGTTGATAATCCAGTGTTTATGTTTGTTTTGTTATCGATGTCTTGTATTTGTTTGTTTACTAGCAATAGTTGTTGTCGAGTATTTGTTAGTTCTTTTTGGATTGGGTTTAGATTTACATAATGTATGAATTTATGATGTGTTTGAATAGATCGCATTGTTCCTAGTTTTAATGTTAGTAGTCCATTGTCTACAGAAGTTATTTTAATTTGACAAATTATTTTCGGGAGAAATTGGATTAGGATCAGTAATAGGCGTGTCATTGTCTGTTTTCTTAGGTCTTCCGCGTTGTCGAGTACCTGGAACAAGGATACGTTTCTTTTTTACTCTTTTCTTATGATAAGTTTCGCGGCGTGTTTGTACTTTTTTATTTTGGTCTTGTTCTACTTTCGTTTCTATAAATCTCGGATTTACTTTATTTCTTATTTGATCATTCTTTATATAAACAGTATCATTAGGATTTAAATTTTCAAGGTCAATACGGTTTTTGTTTATGTTTTCTGTGCGTTTTTTTTTTCTCAGTCTGAATTTTGGTTTGAATCGTTTCATAAATTTGTTGCGAGTTCTTTGCGTGGTTTTCAATATAATTTGTTAGTATGTTTTCTCCATTAATATAAAAAGGTAATGTTTGGTTAATTGCTAATTTCATAAGAGTTCTAACATTTTCGTTTGGTTTTTCTTTTGTTAGACAACGAATTTGGTCTAATAAGGTACAGTGTAAACGTTCAACTGGTGAATTTAATGTTGAATTATGCAAGGTAATATAACGTAATTTTATTTTGTGTAATCTACAAAAATCTGTTATTGTGTGATTTCTAAATTCTGTGCCATTATCACAAATTATTTCTTTAGGTATTCCTACAAAAGCTATAAATGTGATTAAAGCTTCCATTACTTCTATGGCTGATTTTTGATTGAGGAATAGCTTGTGCGAATTTTGAAAATGGGTCAATTATTGTTAGAAATATATTGTTGTTGATAAAGAATAAAATCTATGTGGACAATTTCTAATGGTTTAGAAGGAGTGAGTAATTTCCATTGGTGCGTTTTGCGGTTTTCTTTCGTATTTGCATGTAAGGCCAGTAATAACTTTTTGTTAGAGAAAGTAAAATAGCGTGTATGCCTTTATGTTGTGTTTTTCCTTCGTGGTGATACTTTATTTTTTGATGTTGTTCTTCTTCGTTAGTTACATCAGTTACGAATGTATTAGAGATATTTAAAATTAAATTTGTGAAATGATTTTGCAAAGTTCTAATTATTCTTAATTTTAAAAGGTCATCTGAATTGGTACGGAAATATAGGCAATAGCGTTTTTTGGGATCAATTGTTTTCTTAAATAAATCTTCTTCTGTGGCGTTGTTTTTTAAAGTTACTTTATGCCGTGTGTTGTTGAATATGGATTCGTGTATTGTGAAATTTAAAGAGTTAGTGGATTCTGAAATAATTACTTAGTTTGCGTATTGGTTAACGCATTTTTCAGTATACGGAAATTCTTGATTTTGATTTTCGTGGGTAGTGTGTATTATTTCAATATCATCTTTGTTTCGTGTATGCTTTATAATTGATAGTGTTTCGATATCTTCTGATCTTGATCAATTTGTTCTTCGTTGTCTCTTGTTGTTTCTAGGACCAAAGTTTCTATGACTTCTCCTATGCTTTCTTCATCTACGTTAGGTATTTCGTCTATGTTGTTTATCATTGATAATAAGTCGTCTTCCAATTGAGTGGTGGCAACTCTTGTTAATACATTTATTTCTTGTGGTTTATCTTCTAATTTAATTCTTCTGATAGAGCATCAGCTACATAGTTTGATTTTCCTTGTTTGTATTTAATAATATAGTTGAATTCTTCCAAGTGTAGTCTCCATCGTATAAGTCGAGTGTTTGGCGTTTTCAAATTTGCTAACCATTCTAAAGGCTTGTGGTCTGTGTATATCGTAAATTCTCTTCCGTAAAGATATGGCCTAAAGTATTTACAACTCCATACAATTGATAATAGTTCTTTCTCTATAGTAGAGTAGTTGATTTCTGCTGGATTTAGTGTTCTTGACGCATATGCAATTGGTTTGCTATCCTGGGAAAGTACAGCTCCTACGGCATAGTTTGATGCATCTGTTGTTAGTTCAAAAGAGTTTTCAAAATCTGGGTATGCCAAAATTGGTTCATTAGAAAGTAAGGTTTTACAATATTCAAAACATGAAATATATTCTGGTCTTCTATTTTTCTGTCTTTCTTTAGACATTGCGTGAGAGGTTTTGTAATCTTTGCGAAATCTTTAATGAATTTCCTATAATATCCAAGTAATCCTGGGAAAGATTTTATTTTTCTATTATGTGTTTTTGGAATTGGGAATTTTTTGATTGTTATGATTTTTTCCGGGTTCGGTCTGATTCCTTTTGGTGTTGTGTCCAAGAAATTCAGATTTGTCTAATTGTACTCCCAAATTTGCTTTTCTTAATGTGTCGAATATTCTTTTTAAATTGGAAATGTGTTCTTGTAGTGAAGTGGAAAAAATAATGATATCATCTAGGTATACAAGGCAAATTGTGTTGATGTGTTCTCTAAGAACAGTATCTATCATACGTTGAAAGGTGCTTGGAGCATTTTTCAATCCAAAAGGCATTCGTAAGAATTCGTAGTGTCCATGTTCTGTGTTGAAAGCTGTTTTTTTGAATTGAATTTGGTGACGTCTCTATCTGGTGAAATCCAGAGGTGAGGTCTAATGTCGTAAAGTAACAACTTCATCCTAATTTGTCTAAAACATCGGAGGAATTGGATATCTGTCTGTGATAGTTTTGTTGTTTAGGGATCGGTAGTCAATAACTATTCTCCATTTTTTCTTTGCAGAGGCGTCTACTTTTTTCGGAACTATCCAGATGGGTGAACTCCATGGTGATATGCTAGGTCTAATTATTCCATCGTTTAACATGTTGGAAAGTTGATTTTGTACTTCTTGTGTGTATATGTGTGGGTATCGATAAGTTTTAGTATGACAAGGTGTTTCGTCAGTGGTTTTAATTTCGTGTTTAATGGTGCTTGCTTAAGGTTTTTTGGTCTGAAGGATTTTGAAAAATATCCGCGTATTCTTCACATATATTTAGGATTGCATATTTTTCTCCGTTATTTAAATAATTTACTCTAATGGATTCTTTTACATTAATTTTATCGTGTGTTATAGGTGGTATAACTTCACAATTAAAAATTTCGTAATCTTCTGCATTAAAAGGTTCAGAATTTTGAAAGTCAGAAAGATAAATGATTTGATGTTTGTTAGTTTTAGTATGATTATATTTCCATTTTCTTCTTTTACAGGTATTGAATTCGTCTGATTTCTAAAGGGTTTAAGTCATAACTAATTGTACTGAAATTATCTCTTACACAAAGTGGAATTTGAATGTGATCGTTTTCTAAAGTTTGTTCTGAAAAATGTATGTTCAATTTGGCATTAATTAATTCTTGTAATCCTATTAATCCATCAAAATAATTATGGAAATCGTATAAAACACAATTAATTGGAATGTTTGATTGAAATTCACGAAAATGTAGCTTTATATAATGCTTTTGTTTTTTCTGCACATGTTTGTAGTATTGTGGGATCTAGATAAATTTTATTTGGGAAATTTTGTTCAACGATTGCTGGTCTGATAATTGTAAAAGAACGTCCTGTGTCTATTAGAAATTTATACGTGCGGTTGTTAAGGGTTATGTCAATATATGGAAGTGCGTTTATAGCGTTTACGTCGGGTATTGAGCTATCTCGGTATTTTGAAAATTTTGATTGGTCTCTTCTTCTTGAGGTTCTTGAAATTCGGGGTTGTTGTTTGCATACATTTCTTCTGTTACATCTTCGTATCTGTAATGGTCAAATTCTTGTCGGTTCTGGCATTCGAGTGTAGAATATGGTGGTTCTTCTTCTATTTCAGTATTATACATTTGATAATTACTAATTCCGGACATTGGTTTTGGTTGATTCGAGTATGAGATTCCAGACATTGGGACTGGTTTCGGTAAATTGTCGTTAGTATTTTTGGGTTTCCATACATTTTGTCTGTTTGGTGGACCGAAAGTCTGTCTATTTGTGGAAAATTGTTGACATTAACTGGTTGAGATGGAAATCGATTTTGATTTTAGTTTTGTGCATTAAATTGAGGCGGTTTTTTTTGGTTAAAATTTTGATATCTTGGATTTTGAGCAAAATAAGGATTAGTTTGTCTCTGCATTAGTATTAGAGGCTTATATACAATTTGTTGTTGTTATTGTTGCCTATTTTGGTATAATGTTGAGAAATTTTGAAATTCTTCTAGTACAAAGCTTAAACCTGCTTCTAATGTTGTTGGATTCTTTAATCTAACTATCGTTTGATAATTTAATGGTAGGTTTGTTACGAACATAGTTTTTGCAATGTTATTATAGTTTCCAATTTGTAAATCTCTGATCTGCGGATCTTAATTCCTGTAGTCTTAATCTGTAGTCGTTCGTTTTTATTAGGTCTAGTTGATGTGAGTTGGTGCGTTAAGTATTGCAGGTCACGTTTGTCTCCAAAAGTTTATTTTAAAAGTAGTTCTATTTGTATCCACGTTTTTAGATCGGTTCTGCTAGCAATTAAATTTTGTGCTCGTCCTTTTAATTTATTTTTTTACAGCTTGTAATATCAAATTATGCGTAACATGTTGTGGATCGTCAGGAAAATTAGAAAACGTACTCCGAACTGATTCTATATACGAATGTAACACTAGGTCATTACCTACCATCAAAGAAGGGTACTGTGTCAATACATAATTTCAAAAGTTGGGTATCTAATCTGTATTCCGGTGAAGGCATTGTGATATTTATGTTATCTGGAGTTTCAAGATTCCTATTCGCGTCCTGGAGTCTTTGCCGGGTTGTCATGAAATTGGTTCAAATGAATGGTTCTTTGTTTGATTTTTACAACTAATGACTTATCAAGTCGCGTTTCTTAAAAATCTATGGACTTATCAAGTCGCGTTTGCTTTGTTTCTTGTACACTAATGACAATCAGGTCAGTGTTTGCCAATCGGACAAATGAGATCAAGCAGTAAAGGAAGTAAATGGCAGGATTGAATGAGACTTAAGGCCCCCACAGACACACGTTCTTTTTGACAGTTTTACCCGTACATTTTTATCTGTACGGGTAAACACGAACAACGGTAACAGCCACACACTAGACGTGTTTTTTTTTCAGTTTTTTTGAAATCGTGGCGTCATTAACATCAACCGTTCTGTGATGGAATATACGACAACACTGGCAGTGGCGGTGGCAATTGCTATAAAATTTAATTCTAAAAAACAAAAAAAAACGTTCAAAATGGGTTAAAGAATAGTTATTTAAAAGAAAACAATTCTCTTGGTGTTTCCTGGTCTGTGAGAAACAATAAATAATCGTAGTACCATAAATGGGGCATATATATTTCGTCACTCCCTGAACCAGATTTTTTAGATTGGATGACCTTTTTTAATTCTTTTCTAAAGCAACCACGTAGAGAATCAATTTTATTTTTTACGGTTTCTTTCGTTGCAGAATTATCAACTTCTTTTAATTTAATTACCATATCTTGTTAGTCTTTTTTTTATCCCTATCGGAATAGTCCGAAGATTTAACTTTCCAAAGGCATGGATAGCTTCTGTAGAGTTTTATAAACTCGATTACAAATTGTTTGTTAAAATTTCTTAGATCTGTCATTTTTAAAGTGTAAGTGGTAAAATACAAAAAAATGCACTGCCAAAGACTTCTAGCACTTCACTGAAAAAAAAACATCCTTTTTAAGCGCGTCGTCACACACACGCACCGACTTGAACGAACACGTTCAAAACGGACGGTATTAATCAAGCTGGGACAGATATTTTTAAACGCGGGGAAGAACGACAGTTTTTAGCCACACACCGGCAGTTGCCAACTGCCAAAAAGAACGTGTGTCTGTGGACGCCGGCCGTCCCTGGTCGCTGTGTTCCTCGGGATCGATTTGACTGCGATGGTTGCTATTGCTTATCGGGCACGTTGCTGTTATCGCTGCTCATTTTCGTCCAGGTTCTCTTGGTTCGGAAGGCTAGTGATGCGGGCCACACTTGTCAATCGGACACTTGTTCTCGAACACACACCTCTACCCCAAGCCGTGGCCGTTTCGACTGCGCCAGTGAAGGTTGGAAGCGTTGACAGTAAACTCACTGATGTACACTAGATCGTTTATTACTTGAATCTCAATAGTGTTTGCAAGAGCTAACAATTTATATTAATTAATTTACAACGTAAGCTATTTATTTTATCTAAGGTAAAAGCACCATATTCCGCCGCAGTTTAGGGTTTTTGAGTTTGAGTTCAAATATTAGAAAAAGAGATTTAGTTATATCATGCCTGGCATTTTTAGAATGTGAAGTGATATGTTCTGAATTATAGGCATATATTTTTTTTACATAATATAATGTCTTTTTTGGTGAAAAATATTTTTTTTAATAAACGTCAAAATCTCTTAATTCTGACGAATATTTCTGTATTGTATTTTATTAAAATGTGGTGTAATTAACACAAAACACCTTAAATACGAGAAAAAACATGCAGAGAACAAATATATCGTATATTTATTAAAGTAATAAAGATATTACAATATTCAAAAAGAATCCTTTTATGATAAAAAAAAACACAAATTTATAACAATTTATTATACTGTTTAGGTACATAGAAAACACTTTTTTTAAGAAAAACAACATTTAAGTATTTAAGAACTTACATCAAATGCAAAAACAAACTTTGGTAATACTGAAAATTTATACCTATATCATTGATAACAATATATATCATATTTATCACTTAAGTAAGTAAGTAAGTATCTCAGGAACAGAGTAAAATCCTCTCTTATTTGTAAGGCGAGGAGCACTTATACGAGAAACAATTTCATCTTCTTCATACCAGATGACATCCTCAACAGTTGGCCATCTCCAATGTATCCCAATTCGTTCCATGGCCTTAATAAAAAATTTGGTTTTGTCTCTCTCAATAATTTGTCCTGGAAAATATTTATTTTCATATATAAAAATCACGTAATCATCTTTTTGATAACCGCTGTCTTTTTTGCATTCACTTTCTACTTGTTCGTCTTTTGCTTTGTCTGAATTCATTGTAACATCATCTGATTTTTCTTCTACCTGTTCTTTTCCGGTCAGTACATTCTCATGTTCTTTATCAATTTTTGTTTCTTCTGCTTGCGGATTTTCTTGGTTTATTTGTTCTTGGTCTACTTCTTTTGTTTTTCTGCTGTTTAATTTCTTAGGAATTGTTGTATTAATTTTCTTGTCGTTTTTCTTGGCAAGTCTTTCTTTTTTCTTTTCTTCTTTTGCCATTTTTTCGGCTTCTAGTCGTCTTTGATACTCTACAAATTCATCAGCTATGGCAACAATCGGTGTTATCTTTTTTGTTACTCGCTTTTTTGCATTTTCTTTCGGCTTCTTGGGAAAATAAAAGGCGCTTTTAAACGGTGTAGGAAACTTGGGCGGCGTTCTGAAATATGACGAAGGTGATTGACGTTGTTCCGGAGATACTTCAGAAAGTGGTGGGTTGACAAAATCGGATTTTGCGGAAGGCATTTGATTGGGAGGTGTAAGCAAATTGTTATTTAATGAAATATTTTCTTTATCATTGACTGTAGCGTCGTTAACATCGTAGTTTACGGAGGATGTTTGACTGGGAGGCGTAAGAAAATATTATATTGTCATTGACTGAATCGTTTGGAAGCTTAGCTGGTTCAAGGTATTCTATTTTTAAAATTTGAATTTTGTTTGTGGCATTGTTAGCTGAATTACTACGACATTGTTTTGCAGAGGAATGTTGTTTCAATGATTTGGTCTGCTGATTTTATGTGGCTTTTGTTTGAATTTTCAATTGTCATGGATTCGTTATTTTTTAGGTCTAAAGTTTCATTTTCAGTACTAGCGTCCAGTTCTAAAAAGCCATCTTGTCCAATGCTAAATAAACTAAAATCCTCATCATCGTTTATATTGTTAATTAGTGTAACTGATATAACGAGGTCTCTTCATCATAATGCAGAAGCTCTTCAAGATCTTGGACAATATGTTGTGTAGTTTCACTTAATGGCGAATTTGATAATAGCTGGTCATTGACTTGCTCTTCAGGGTTAAGTGATTTCCAGAATTCAAAAGGTTTGGTATAAGATGAATTTCCTGACCAACCTGAATTAAAAGATTGTTTAAACTGGCGTATTGTTTCAGGCGGTAGTTTGCTTTCAAACTCTTTTCTAAAATCTGGTCCTGGTGCAGTGATTTCTAAAGAGGGCTGTGGAGATGTGACGTGTGGAGCTGGATTTTTTTTGTTTGTAGTTTCTCGAATTTAATTTTTTCGATGTTGAAAGGATATAATCCAGTACATTCAAATGCACTTTGAATTGTTTGAGGTTTCAGGGTCTTATCAAAACTTTCTTTTACCAGCATGGAAAAATCCGTTCGTTTAATTTTGTTGAATGTTTAATTCTAAAATCATGAACTATTGTTCGCCACATAGCTTTAACGGGACGGAACACTGCTACATCTAATGGCTGCATGATATGGGTGGAATTTGGGACCAATGCTACCAATACAATTCCATTTACTTTGCAGAACTCACTCAATGCCAATGAAATATGGCTGGTATGGCCATCAAGGAAAAGTATGACGGGCAGTGTAATGTTGTTTTTTTTAACCAGTTAAGGAAGACGTTGGTTACATATTCAAAAAATGCTTCCGCATTCATCCAACCACTCTCGGTATATCCACAACCCCAACCAGTTGGCATAGATGGCGGGATATTTTTTGGCATCTTGGACTTATATGAAAATTCCACCATCGACGGTGCTACTTGACCGCTCGCAGAAACGTTAGCTAAAACTGTGAGGCATTCTTTATCATCATTTATGACTCTTTTATAAACAGTCTTGGAACCTTTTTTCACTAGCACTTGTTTTTCTGAAGGTGTTAAAAAAAATGCGGTCCCATCACAGTTATAGATTCTGGTGGGGTCTCTTAGAACTTCCGTTATTCCATTTTTTACATAATATTCGTGCACCTTCATAAACCAATTCCTAATGACGTCCTCAGTTACTCCAGCTCGGCTTGAAGTTAGGTTTTGTGCTACTCGGCAAGACACTTTGTTTCGTTTTAGAAATCCCTGGTACCGATGTTTTCCTGGTCTCCCATCCTTAAAAGGATTGGGACGATTTAGGTTTTTTATCAATGTGGATACCGCGTCAATTAGTTGAGCTTTAGACACTGGAAATCCAGCATCTCCCAGAAAATGAATCCAATCAACTACTAGGTTTTCTTCTTCAGCTGTTAAGATAGTCGGCTTTCCACTTGTTTTGAAAATATCTTTTTGCTTTTTCTTGTCCTTTAATGTGATCTGTGGTATTCCATAAATTTGAGAGGCTTTATAAACAGACATACCTTGCTTTATTTCTTCAATCGCGGCTTTTGCATACTTTTTTTTCCCTTTATTTTTAGCTATTGGTGTAGGTTTGCTAAAAATTAAAAAAAGAAGTAAGGTACGGCTCAAAATTTGATAAAATGTATTTATTTATTTGTTTATTTGTTTATTTATTTATTTATTTATTTATTTAAAAAAAATCTTTTGGGACACATCTTTTAACATAAAAAACTTAGTTTCCTAGTGAGAAATCTATACGACATATTTTGCTCCTAGCATATATTAAAGCCTAATTTACAGTTTACAAATATTTTTATAGCAGTTCATATAGATTTTAAAACTTGATTTGAAGGCAACAGAAGAAAATCCTTATTTCGACGTATTACGGCGACATTAGCTTTGGTAACAAAAACGGGCCCTTTTTCCGACGTATTCTTTTAAACGTATTTGTACAAGTTTGTGTCAAAATAATAAACCAAAACCAATAAAAATTTATTTTCAAAACCTTTTCCTTCATATAAAAGAAAAATGCAAACCGCTTTGGTAAACAAAAACTTTTAATTTTAGAAATATTTTTAATCACTTGTCGATTTACTTACCAAAATGCAGACGTTCTTCACTCAGTGTGACACCTAAACTGATCCGGTCGGAACTAAATGCAAACTAGAATAACAGATTCAAACGAGGGTGACTTACCCCACCACTTTGGCGCTGCTGTGCAACCTAATAAATTCTGTAACGAATAAATTTAATCGCGTTTAGATATTCGTTGTCAATTTAAATATATTGACTGACAAAGTTTGCCTTAGGAAATAAAGCGGGATTAGGGCTCGATTCAGCATACGTTATTGTTATGAAAAAATATAGAGTTAGAGATAAAAATATATATACAGGGGTTAACGGGATATTAATATTACTATGTCATTGATTCTATAGTTGGAAGAACGATATATAAATAATCTAAATAAATAAAAGTTATGTGATAATATAGCGGCGAATTTATGAACACATATTTATAGACGACGTTAGTAAAAATAAATTTTGACATTACGAAAAAAACGTCCAAAATTGGAAGGTATATCCAATCATGTTATTTTCGGTTTAAATTTGGTAATTAAGTTGACAATTAGACTATAAGAATAATTGCAATCTATATTTTTTATGTATGTATTTTTATTATATTTTTAACAAATTTTTTGTTTATACAGAAATCAAAATTAAAATCGATAACTCTTTTCTGTTTCGTCTCGCCAAGAACATAACCTCAATAAACCCGATGGAAAATTGTAGATTTTAAGCCTAAAGAAGTAGATTAAGATATTATTTTCGGTAGTATTGCTACAATATTAAAATAATGTAGTTGAAATATTTTTGAAATTTTTTAATAGTGTAACAGTTTTGTTTATGACAGGTAATATTATAATGTTGTAAAAACCTGTGGCGTTAATATTTTATATTACAGTTTTGAATGAAACGCAATGGAAATAATGTCCTAAGAATAATTGGAATAATATATTTATCTAACATTCCTGACTATACGAAGAATGAAACAATGGTACCTGATTAAACCTCCCGAAATCAAGTTATTCTACTATACATAATTGTGCTTGTTTAAACACTTTTCTTTATTATAAAATAGAATATTTTGTTTATTTTTTAGCCATAATTTAATCATTTTATGAATTATTTAGAAGAAATTTATTTATTGGGTACACCATAAGCAAATGTAATGTTTTAACTAAAACTCAGGTTCAAAGTAAACATTTGGATTTTGCCGTAACAAAAAAATATAGATCCTTAAATGGAACTTAAAAAAGATTATCTGCTTGTTGTTCATATACTGTGTAACCCACAATATTGTTTATTTTGTTTCAGAAAATTTTATTAGAAGCGTTTTCATGATAGTCTCATAGTACCTACTTTAATTACTGATAAAATTATGTAGGTATCAATTTTTATTCTTCAATTATTTCAGTTATCCCAAACGTGTTTTAATTGTATGAGTTTTAACTAAAACTCAGGTTGAAAGTAAATATTTGGATTTTGCCGTAACATAAAAGAATATAGATCTTTAATTGGGACAAAAAAATCAGCTTGTTGTTCATATACTTTGTAACCCACAATATTGCATATTTTGTTTCAGAAAAATTTATTAGAAGCGTTTTTATGATAGTCTCATAGTACCTACTTTCATTACTGATATAGTCATGTACGTATCAATTTTTTTTCTTCAATTATTTCAGTTATTCCAAATGTGTTTTAATTGTATGATATTCAAAGGTAAAGGACTTTTTTTTATTAATTATGTACATTGTATTTTAAAACTGAATATTTAGTTTGAATTTTTAATCCTTTGAATCATAATAAAGGGTAGCGACAAATTAGGTACTTTGTATTTAAAATTGCAATTGGTAAAAAAATTGCTAGGTATTTTTTGACAAACAGTGTTAGATTTGATATTATCATATACCTGGAGCAGTTTTGTTTAGGATGGTTTAGTATTTTAATGCCTGCATTTTAAATTATTATTATAATTGACAGATTTATTTGGAATTGTTTTGTTTATATTTAAGTTAAATTATTTAATTGTTTTCATTAAGGAGGGATATTCAATATAGTTATACAATGTGATACGTCACATTATATAATATAATATACAAACAGTAATAATTTATTGATAAGAAATCCTATTTTCCTACTTCATAAGAAAAAATATAAAAAAACACTATTAAAGATAACATTTAATTATTATTTTTGTTGTTTATTTATAAGTTCAAGAACTTTTAAGTTTGCCACCGCTATAGTTTGGTTAGACTTAGCGATGGCATATAAGATATTTCCATTGCGGTGCCTGTAAGAAAATAAATTATAAATATATTTATACTTTAAATTTTTTTTTTAGTTGATCATTTTTAATCATTTTGTTTCACTGTTCTTCTTTCCCACTCAATTTACTTAAAAATTTGAGAGTCATATTCCAAAATGTATGGTAATGGTTCTCCTTTAAGTAATTAGAAACTTCTTCAAACTATTTTCGTATACCGCCTTCTGTTAGTTAACCACGGTAGCCTGTAAGCTTTTCAGAGGTCTTTAATGAAAAGTTTGAGTGCCTTTTTAAAAACGCCTTAAACCACTTTTTTCCACGAATACCGTCAGAAAATGGGGTCTTGCGCTCCACATCTTTTATAATTTTTGCTACGATGTCAATTAAACATTGTTTTGTCACAGGAAACCCGGCCACTGCAATGTCAACAATCCATTTTACAATACGGTCTGATGCCTTTTAATTAATTTCGCAAAGTTATGCGAGGAATGCTGAATTTTTACTTGCAATTGCAATGGGAAGACCTGCCTCTGCTGCAGCTAAAGCCTCTGCCATATTTTCACGGATACATCTCCTGATTTTTTTTATCCATTGGAATTAAATCTGTAAAAAAAGACAAGAAAATTGAAAAACCAATAATAAATAATTATCCCTAAATGGACATCATGACCAACACTGGACCTCTACGAGCCCAGGCTCATAATAGTTCGGCCGGTAATAATTTGAAACTATATTTTTGAAGATAATATTAAACTTAAAACAAAGGTGCAAAATTTAATCAAAACTATTACAACTATATTCTAAACTATACTTTTAAGTAGCTGAAACTGAAAATTATAATTAAATTACGTAAAGAAACAAATCAGTATAACCAAAAATGTATGTCACGTGGTGGGTCATAATAGTTCGGCCAAAACCTAATATTGCGTTACGTCGCCTTTATTAGCAATAACCGCCTTAATTCTACTGGGCATTGTATCCACAAGTCGTGCACACTCTTCTGGTGGAATATTATTCCATACATTTTGCAAAGTAGCTTTTAATTCGGGTACTGTCCGCGCTGGATTTTTTCGAAGTTGCTTCTTCATGTTGTGCCAAAGTGTCTCGATTGGAGACAAATCTGGACTAGAAGACGTCCATTTTAGAACAGGAATGTTATGTTCTTGAAACCACGTCTTCACAGTTTTCGCAGTATGGCAAGGTGCACCATCCTGTTGGAACATGAAGTCACCGTCATCGGCTGCACATTGCGCGATAGATGGTAAAAAACTTGCTTCCAATATCTCCTTATATTTTTGGGCGTTAACAATTCCATCGATGAAGTGTAATTTGCCCACTCCTTTTGCAGACATACAACCCCATATCATGACTGATGCTGGGAACTTTACTTTTTTTACTAGACAGTCATTATGGAATGCTTCGCTGGATGTTCGTAACACCCTTTTACGGGAGTCGCCCACACAAACATCAAACTTGGACTCATCACTCCAAATTATATTGTACCACTGTCTTTGAGTCCAGTTCTGATGTTCCCGAGCCCACTTTAGTCTGTTGCGTTTTTGTAAAGTTGTCAGTAGTGGCTTTTCTTTTGCCTGTTAAAAAAAAATTGGATGCCAACAGTTTCACCAAAAAAAAAACGAATAAATTTTACCTTATAAAATTTGTATCCTATTTTTCTAATAGTCCTTTTAGTTGTAGACAACGAAATATCCTTGGCTATACTTTCTCTCCATAAAACAGTTATCTCTTTAGTGTTAGATCTCCGATTTGTTTTCACAATTCTCCGTAAAGCTCTTTTATTTGCTTCTGTAATTGTAGATGGTCGGCCGGTTTTAATTTTTTGATCAACTCCATTAGTAGTTTTATATAAATTGATAATGTCTTGAACGGTAGAACGCGGCACAGAATGAGAAACTGAAATTCGACGTGCCGAAATACCTTTCTTATGGGCATTAATGATGGACAAACGAAAATCTTTACTTAAGGGCTTACCACGAGGCATTATGCTTTAAATATGATTTGAAACTAATACTGACAGCTGTCTTGTTGATATATTTCATAATTGCTTTGTTTTAACTAGTCAGCTCGATTTCATGGCAATTACGATAAGCGACCGAACTATTATGACCTACCACGTGAATACATTTTTTGTTATACTGATTTGTTTCTTTACGTAATTTAATTATAATTTTCAGTTTCAGCTACTTAAAAGTATAGTTTTGAATATAGTTGTAATAGTTTTGATTAAATTTTGCACCTTTGTTTTAAGTTTAATATTATCTTCAAAAATATAGTTACAAATTATTACCGGCCGAACTATTATGAGCCTGGGCTCGTATATATTACTGCTATTTATAATTTTATTTTATTATGAATTTTATATCAATCTACAGCACTTGTCATACTTGCAATAACAAATAAGAAGTGGATCTTATTTGTGCAAGAGCGAAATGGACAGTGACTATTAGACGCCTTCATTATAGCCATCTTTCTCTATCGCACGGATTTCTATGACTTTATCGCTCTCACGTAACGGCCGATGAACCATGAGGACTTTCCGACCCTGTAGTAAGAGATTTGTTGCTAACAAAACGGGACACATTTTCAATAATAATATTTATAATATGGAGGGTACTCAAAGCAATATTGAATCGATCAGCTATATCACGAAAACCAGCAGCATCGTGAGTAGCATACCAACAAAATATCCAGAGACATTTTTCTGCTTATATTCCTTCAAAACCAGTATCTTTTTTTGGATATCTTGACATTCTATAGCCAAATTATTTAGAACAGCTCTTGGTACTTTAAAATGGATTCTAAATTCTTCATATGTATATAATGTTCTGCATAATTTTCATATTTTTGGTGATGCTGCAATATTTCCTGAAAAACTGCTACAAAATTTGTATCTTCGTCTTCTGATGAACTTGAACTACTAGCAAGGATTTCCTGGAATGTCGAAATAAAATGTTATGTTGGTTTTAACTAGAAAAATTCCTTATAACTCACATTTAATGCTGATGCATTTTCTACAATCTTATGTTTACAACTGTTTCACTAACACGTGAATGACATCCAAGTTTTATTATTTATCCAAGCTGTTATTTATTTAAGTGTTATCCAAGATTTATTACTTATTTTTATTTTCCAGGAATTAAAAACAGCGGTTTTTGAATTAAATGAAAAGTTAAGTTAGGCGGTAGGCGGGTCATTAAAACACTAAAAAACGAAAGCGCATGTGCGAAACACAATAATTCCGAACTGGCACTCCGATGCAGGAACTATAAATTACGATTCCGAACTGTTATGAACCATTTTTGGCAAATAACCAAAAGATTGAACCATTAGTTCTAAAATAAAACCAAAACACACTAAAGCTAATGCGCCTGCGCAGTAGTTATAGAATCGTTCTAATAACTGAACCAAAACAAAGCTTAGATGTCATCACATTACTTATAACATGAATCATGGACCAAAGATGACTATTAGTACACAGAATGTAGTTATTTGAAGTTTATTTAGAGGTCGTAATGAATAAAAAGGTATTTGTTACATATCTGACTCACGATGCGATATATAGGATCACAGAATATGGATAGACATTGGAAAATAAAAGCAAATACAGTACCTATATCCATATTTACATGTTATACAGTGCGTTAGAAAAATCTCTTAAGACTTAACTCCAAATTGCGTTTTATTCTTATGTATATACACTAAGCTAGGTGTTCCCGATTTAAATAAATATCAACAATATATCTTTCCGGAGGATTTTTGTTCTTTATGAGTTCGGCAATATAGCACACTTTATAATTAAAATATATTGTTGCGTTTGAAAAAAATTATCGAGAATGAGAATTTATATGTTACTTTTCTAACACACTGTAATATAAAAAGCCATAGATTTTCTAAAATGTAACAAAAGGAAAATAACTTACATTTTACAATTTCCATAATCTTTAAACTGCTCAATTTGAAGTTTTGTTTTTATCCTGTTCATGAACAGAATTGTGCTACGAAATTGGAATATTTTCTATTTTCTAAAAATGCATCTTTCAGAAATTTCACCCGTGCATTTTAAATACAGGAACTAGAAAAAAGTAAAGAACAAATTAAAGAAAAAACATTAAATTTACAATCATACCAATGCTTCCTTGCATTCTCGTATTTCGAAATTATTTTCCAGTTCTTGGATTTCACCTATATTATTTAGTGGCATCTTTGGTAACAACTCATTGTTTATTTCCTCGGCAATAGCTATTGCTCCTAATTTTTCATCAATTGAAAAAATTTTTGCCTTTAATATTTCCAGAGTTGCTTGCATATTAACAAGCATGTTTAAAATTTTATCATCATTGGCTAAAATATAAATAGAGGGTGTTAGCCAAATCCGCTATTGCCAGGCAGAAATGGCTATTATGCAAAATTGGTAATACGATGTATTCTTTTAAAATGTGTACCTTTTCGATGCCCGAAAATATGCCCTTCATTATATTTGACGTTATTTCTCTTGGAATTATTTGATACCTGTTTCCATATTCGTGATTAATGATGCACAAACATATATTCACGGTAAAATTTGTCAACCACATTTTTGGACAGGGAATGGAAATCGTCAAAGGTGAGTTCTTTCATAAAGCAGTCAATATATTTATATTTGCCGACAGTATAACCTATATTGTGATATAAACTTCCATAGTAGCTGATATCATTGACTAATCCATTATCTAATATGTGAAAATTATTAAATTTCTCAGATTTTTCAAATGTTTCCTTGAGTTCACATATTCTGCAAAGGAATGTAGCTGTAGCTTCTATTCAGATCAGATACACATTTTTTATGTATCCATCCTTTGCACCTATCGCATTGTACCCATTTTATAGTTTGATCTAATCTACCCCTGTGACAGTAAGTACATGTCATTAAAGAGTCATTTACTGAGTCAAAACAGGTTTTCTTATTATCTTTTTTTAAACTGAGAGTCTCGATTTTTAAAAATAACTTACTGCACTTGCTTTCCTTTTATTCCACACTTCTTCTGACATCAAACCTTCTTCCATGGACATCTTATTAGCACATCCCTCGCTAGATATATTTAACACATTTTCTTTATAAATAGAGAGGACGTGGGCTCTAATTTTACGCACAATTCTGCTACATTTATCGTTAACTACTCCTTCCAAAATTAAATTTTTGGTTAGTCCAAACCATCGCTCTGCGGGTGCATTGCTTAATCTCTCTTCTAGAAGCATCCCACAAAGATACTAAAGGAATGTATTTTTTTAAAAGAACCATCATATAGTCGGAACAATAATATTTATTTTCAGTTGTGGACTTTTCGTCATTTAATTTTATATTTAAATCCTCATAAATTTTATGAAAATGCTTATAGAGAGGGCTAGCTTTATACACTGGCTCACAGGTAGTAAACAAATGTTTTATTCTCGATTTTTCCATTTGCAAATTGTCAGCACTTGTATTGTTTAAATAAATTTCAGTTAAGCTATTGAATGCCATTTTAACTATAGTTGTTTAATTTTTAGAGCCTAATAGTATAGAAACGTTTTTAGATCACTTATCGAACAGAGAAAAATCGGTAATATTAAATGGTGATGCCACAATTTCCTTTAATATATTGCCATTTTTAGCATTTCTATAAAAGCGGTTTATATCATTTTGACACAATTTTCATTAAATGGCAGCAACAGATGTGTATAGTTGTAATATTTCTCAAGCTGCAATTATTTTCTTTAGTTAAATATTCAAATGTTTTGTGTAAATAATCAGGCAATGATAAATTATTCCATATACGTAACATGTATTATTTACTGCTCTAGGCGATTCAATATCAATTTTTTTTTATTCACGTATTACGAACGCAAAATTTCATTTCAATATCTTCCATTCATAAAGCATATTTTTTTTTGAAAACTAATAAAAAGATCCAAGGGCAAATGTTACACATACCTTGTCTATAATTATCCTCAAAAATAACTTCGGCATGTTCAATAAGAGAATTTGGTGTAATAGAAGGTTCTGTATTTGTAACTATTGCAGTAGTTAGTAAATAACTTGCTTGTAAAATTCCTCTTTTTTATTAAAACAAAATATATTTCAACAGTAAAAATAAAAAAAAATTGTACATTACTTCCATTTTAAAAATCGAATAAAACAATCTAACTTAAACTATGTTGTACATCGGGTACAAAAACAAAACATAGGAACAGACAACCAAATAGTCAAATAATAGGCAATGCATATTTCAAGTTATTAGGGTAGAGTACAGGAATGTTTTATTTCAAGTTAAAATTCAAGTTACAATAAAAAAAAATCGTGTAAGTGGTCGGCATTACCCGCAGTCTTTAGGATAATCCCGGCCATAGGTCGTCATTACCTCCAATAATCAACTAAATACAAAAATCGCATATAAAAGTTTTTTATCATCACTGGTACACGATTTGTGTGCCCAGTCCCCACATATTACGAATCTCACCCAAATCTCTTTGTTTTTCCCGAATTCCCCACAAATTAAGCAAATATTGGCATACTTGTCATTATCGCAATCATCGATTTCGCTTTCAGAATCATCTTCCTGATTGTTATACTTGATTTTTTTTACTCTCCTGGATAGTTGTCTTGTGGATGCCTGGCTTGTGGATGGTTGGTTTAACTTAAGCAATTTATTTTTTTTGTTTGGAGTTTCTTTTTTTTATATGATTCTCCGCGGTTTTCAAAAACATTTTTCTTTGCTCTTCCTACTCGCAATTCTTTTGTTTCAAGCCGTTTAGCTTTCTCCTTTTCTTTTTCTTCTAAAACGTCTTTCATCGGGGTAGAGGTAAATATCTGAGAGTGTTGTTGCCGATTATTTTTTTGTGCTCCCACAGTATCAGTCTTTGGAGGGGCGGGGATGGGAATAATTTCGCTGAAGGAAGTTCTGGAAACTTGATTTGATTCTAACTCCTCGTTCGCAGGCTCTGCTATGTTGTCATTAACAGGCTTTTGAGTTTCTTCTCTCACCAACCGCAACCGTAAGTTTTCAGAAGGCAGAAATTCGTCGTCTGAAAAAATTTTTGGGTTTATGGGGAAAATTCCTATAGCCCGGAAACCGTTAATAGCCTTTTCAGGGGTGGTAACTCGACCAAAAGCCTTACCATCTTATTGGGAGTAATTTTTTGACCAGGATGGCTACGCATATATTTGTCACATTCATTATTGTAAGCATTTTTCAGTGGAGAATAAAAAGTAACATCAAGAGGCTGTGTGCGATGGGAAGTATGCGGAGGTATTGTAAGAATTATAAATTTGTCTTTGCAGTAATTGTAAGCATTCAACGTGCAGTGGCTTACATGATTATCTACGATTAATAACACAGGGTCTTCTTCAGAGGACTTAACAAAATTTTGAAAATGCTTTAGCCAATCCACAAATAAATTTGTTCATGTTGATCCATCCATTATTTGAACATACGTACAAAGCACCTAGTGGACCATTTTTTTAAGATGTAGAGTCATTCTCTTTCGTAAAAAGATGAACATTGTTGGCACATAAACACCAGAAGCACTAAAAGCGCACATTGCTGTTGTCGTCTTTCCCTTTTCCCAACTCGTTATACATCCGACTCTTTTTTGACCAGTTTCAGCATAGATTTTGTTTGGTCGTTGGACCGTTGTAATGCGGGTCTCATCGGCATTAAATATTCTAGTTGCTGGAAACTTAAATTTTTCCATTACACTTCCCAAATTTTTATAAAATAAGGCCACCTCTGCTCTACTGAAGGCAGTACCTCCGGTTTTCTTAACGAAATTCCAGGATTTCTACGCAGAAAACCCTCAAGCCAAACCTGCGGCTGCATTATTTATTGGAAAAGGATTTTTCAAATTATTTGTGATTGCGTAGGCATATGCATATTGTTTTATTTGACGTTGTGTTACCCCAAAGAAAAGATTGGACAATTTAATAATTTGCGCGACCAATTCTTTTTCTTCTTGAGAAGAAAATACTGACTTCGGTCCTAACGATGGTCCAGATCTATTTTCATTTTTCCGACGGTCTTGTAGTGTACTTCGAGGAATTTTAAAACGCCTTGATGCTTCCCTTAAGGGAACACCATTTTTAATTGCATCTAGCGCAACATTTAAAGTTTCTGTGGTCCAAGAGGCCTTACTCGTTTTCCTTATATATTTACGAGACATCTAAAAAGTAAATATTCAGGGAATAGTTGGGGTAATCGCGGCCGGCTGCCATTACCCGCATGAAGACGGCCATGATTCCCCCTAAATGCACGGTCCGATGGTAAAAAATTAGGTTAAGAATTAAACTTTTTGATTTATACCGAAGCGTATATGACCTCTGTTATCTATTGTCATGTTTATAACCTTTTCAAAACAGTTTTGTGAAATAATACATACCTGAAAAACTCAGCGTCACTTATTGTGATGTCGGGCTATTCGCAAATTTCGACATAACCAAGTGGCGGTTTGTAACATGTGACAGCCAGTTGGAGCAGATGTTCAATGCACTCAAGCAATCAAGCAATAAGATGGCAGCACAAGTGTCAAAGTGCAAGTATTTATTTAAATTCGAGAAACCCAGGGGCCGATATTACCTCCAACAACGCCGCCATTCCCCCACTCTACCCTAATTAGGCCGGTATGGCACCTAGACGTCAAAATGAGAAATGATCATTGCTCATTCAATCTGAATGTGTTTAATTTGGCTGTCAAACAGACGCCAGATTGGATTTGCTGCCGGTAGCGCAGCCATGGCTTCCCATTTGGCTTCTAGATGCTATACCGGTCTTAAACTTTAAATGTAACATCATCCACAAATTCCATATTGCCATCGGAAGATCTAAAGTAAATTTGTTGCGAAATCATATCAGATATCATTTTATCTGAAGGTTCAAAATGTACACATGATTCCTTTTTGTTTACAGATTGTGCAGTTAAAAGTAGAGCATTTATGGAGAGGGTAATGAGACGGTTTCTTGTTCTGGTTTTAATTAGGTTAACTTTTGAAAATATTCAAAACGAACTGACTAATATTTTTTTAAGGAGTGTTTCCTTCATGGTCTTGCAACTGTTTTATTTGGACCTAATGTTCATCAAGAGCCAAGGTTTTTTAATTCATCTCCATCAGATGATAGAGTAATCTCCACTCGTCATCAATCTTTTGTATTTCTTCTTTTGAACAATTTTTTATTATACGCTCACATGCCAGTATTAAAGGAAATATTAAGTTGGGGTTTTATTACATGTTGGCCTGAAAATGTTAATTTGCTGTAATATTAAATCAGAAAAATCTGAACTTTTCTTAATTTGTGAACATACAATTAAAAATTTCCTGCACCTAACCAAAAAATCTGTTTTTGTTGCTCGTTTAATTCACTGTTAATAGGTCCTTTATAAGTTCGAGACATTTATTGGTATAAATCTAGCAAAACTACTTTCTCCCTTTGAAAATAAGCATTCAATGAGGTAAATTAAGGCAATATCCAGTCTAACAAAAAAAAAACAGTTTGTCTTTATTAGTCGAGGAATTTAAAATTTGCTCAGATTGGTTTAATCCATGTTCTGCAAAATTGGATCGGAAATATAATTTTAACACTCCCCATTGCTCTTGGATACGTTTTACTGCAACACCTAGAGATAACCATCGGGTTTGCACAGGTTTGAAAATTTGAAATCCCTGAAATTCTCCAAACCCAGCTTGTCTCTTTGCGCCGTGATTAAAAAAATTGAAAATACTGTTAATTATTTGAAATGGACTGTATTATCGTCTTCTGTTATTTATTAAAACACTTGAACTTTTGTTGTACTTAACTTTATTCTGCTTAATAATATTACGTCCTACATTGCTTAGACTCAAACTCACACTAAACTGAAACGCGCTCGTGCGCTCTAGCCCTGGTGCCTAATTCACAGTTGCCACAACAGATGGCGCTACAAACATAATACCTTCAAATTTAAATATTCACTTTTACAATATAACAAATACCCCTGGCCATTCCTTCGCATTCTCTAGGTGAGACCTTACAGGCTTCACTAGCACATATGTGTAGTCAATGGCATATACATTTTAGAAGTGAAGATTCCTGGCAAATTTTCTTTTAATCTTGAAACTACAGAATTATGTTGCCCAAACATAATTTTACACCCATCTGACCCAAACCCAATCGCATTGTCTAATGGAATTTTATGTTGCGATAATTTCATTATAAATTCTTTCTCCAGTAGTTCCAGCTTAGGCTCCTATAAATTAATCAAATGTTTAACAAAGGTTACAGTACATATTATGTAAGAAAATTCTCCTTCTGGATCATTTTTGGAAAAAACGAATCAATGCAAAAAACTATGCTTGAATTGATTTTTCTTCTTCCGAAAAATATCGAACACAAATTGCTATATTTTTTGTTTGTAGGTACCAATATCTGTTGATTCATCGACAAGTATTCTAAACTGAACTTTTTTAAGTTCATTAACTAAATATTCAAGATCGTTTTTGCCTCTGATATTCTTCACAATACCACCTGCTTTTCTAGCTACTGTTATACCTTTTGCAACCGCTAAATACCGCGACTGAGCTATCGCACACCCACGATGGGTTGTACTTGTGCGAGGTATTTAATATTCCGCACGGCCACAAAAGTCAACGAAAACATCGAAAAGTCAAATTCCGTTTTCGTGCTACGATATCGATCGCGGAGGACAGAAAGCGACCTCGGACGTTTTCGAGAACGAAAATCCGCGAGGCGATCGTTAGATTTCATCGAATGGATGTTCCCAGCACGTTCTGTCTGCGTTCCTCACGAAAAATATACGCGCGTCGCCGAAGAGACCCCGGAAAGCGGAAATTCCCCCGGGAAGGCGCCGAGGAATCGCTTTCTAAATATGACGTTGGGACAAAGGAAGGACGTCGGGGCGCTTCACAGCTCGCGAAAAAAGCCTTTGTGTGTGCAAATCGCCCATTTTCGGGTCAAGTGTGCGACATGACGCGACATATCATTTTTAGGTCATAGGAACTAGAAAGGTTGGCAAACTCGGCTGACTCGCGGAGTTGACCCTTCTTTCGGGCCTTCGGTCCACGGGCTTTCCTCGCCGGTTGGTAAATATAACATTTTTGAAACACCCTGTATTTTAGTTTTAAACACCTTGTATATAAATGTTTGACGACAGTTAAAAAAAAAATGCGTTTTTGGCGAGAAGCAGTTGAGAAATGAAAATTTACCTACAAAATCTCGGAAAAGTCTACCAAAATACCCATATTTTACCTGGGTCAATTTTGTTGGAACGCAGTGTACTTGTGTCAGTTTTATGACATAAGATTTTTCATAAAAATATTGCAATTCATAAATTTTTAAACCTCTGGACCGTTCGGGCTTCAACGCAATTTTTTTAACACTGTGTAGAAATATCTATTTGACAATTTAATTACGTTAATATTTCGTCAAATCTATTTCTCTGTTAACAAAGTATAATGGTACTCTTAAAACACGGACCTTTCGAATTGTTAGTGTAATATAATAAGTATCAATGGTTTAAATTCAATATGTCGTCAACAGTTTTATATTTTCCAAGTGCTCTTGAAGTACCTACTACTGGAGTACTTCGATTTCACATTTCGTCTTTCAATTGACAAAGAATGTTCTTCGGAGGCACTTAGTCGGAGTAGCTCTGAATTCGAATGGAAAGGTGCTTTATACGTAAAGGTTGAACCGATTTATACGTTTTGTCGTGTCAGTGGAAGATAACTCATGGATCTTATAGTACTAGATACGGCATAGGGTATCTAACAGCATTGAGATTGTTTTGATACGTAAAGTCGTGGACTTGGAGCTCTGCGGGGAGTAAAGGTTTGAGTGGCGTGGTACATTAGATTGGTTCATTAGGAATTTTAATTACAATTTAGTATTAAATGGTTGTTAGCAAAATATATATATTTTTTCAAATGGCATGAGAGTTATAAGAACTAGCAAAACCAGTTTTTCTAAAAATTGTAATTTTTTCATTTGACTTAAACAATATAGTGTGCAATTCTTGTTATGGGGAAAAATTACAGAATGACTAAATCTTCATTTAACTATTTTAGTATACCTACTCGTAGTTATTTACTGATGAGTAATTTATCAACATCTAAGTTTACATAGTATACTCGTATACTTATTATGTTAACATATGTACTGTATCTCAACCTACTTTTATTTATGAATGTTTTTAAAAAAGCACTTTTTGTAGCAGACTGATGCGAGTAACTTATTAGTTTCGAAATTTGATGGTAATAATGCAAGGTTAAAGTTTACAGTGCTCTTTAAACATTTCGCTTTTAAGGAAATTAGTGTCAAATAAAATCTGCTCCTAGGCAACGAACCATTTTAAAATTAGAGCGGGCACCAATGTAATAGAAGTAACTCTTACACCAGTTTCTTGAATAAAATGAAGTAATTTAATAAGTATATTGGCCTTGTCTTCTCCAAGTCCATTTATTAAAAAATATGCCACAGGTACCTTCCAGTGTCCATTAATGCTTACAAACAGAAAAACTAGAGCTTCTTTAACTTCAGGTAGATTTTCACCTTCCACTGATGTACCTACATCCACAAAACCGGTAAATTTTGTGCCCGTCCACTCTACTCGACGCATTATTGACATCTCGTCCAATACTAAATTACATAACACTTTGTCACCAAGTTTATCGTATTCATCTACTTTAGCTCGCAACATTGATAAAGCCTGCTCGGTAAATCCTGGACTACCGTCCACTGGTCGATACCATCTTGCAATCCTATCAGGGCGAGGTAAAGAATTATGAAGTTTGTCCCTTACATAACAGTATGCTTTGTTGGAGTAAAAGCTAAGTGTTAAGGCAAAAGCTCTTAATTCAGCTCTTATTTTTCTCGGGATTTTCCTGTCATCATTCGTTGAACAATTTTATGTGCATCACGAGGAAGCGTTGCCTAATGTAAAAGAAAACAAATTAGATTCTAGTTTTTACTTTAAGAAGACCTCAATTTTTAGTGTAAAATAAAGTGGAGACTGTGTATTATCACATGGGGGACACCCTTAACTAACTAAAAATATTATTTATAACGAAAAAAAATATATTCACCTCATAGCTTCTCTCAAATATTTCTGTCACAACTTCTGAGATGCTACTCGTGATTTAAGCCTTTGATTTTCTCGTTTAAACTTAAGTATGATTTGCTTTTATTTTAAAATGATTTCCCTTAGAATGCTTACACTTATTGAAGGGCGATGATGGGCGATGTAAAGGTTACCTCCTAAAACAATGTTATGAATTAAATACTTAAAATATTAATCTTGTTTATTTGATGACATTGTTTTATTTTATTCTGATTTGTGTAGAAAATATATTAATTATAGTAAATTCTTATTTATCATATCATAAAGTAGGTATATAATACACCGTTTTTAAGTGACCTTATATATATATATATATATATATATATTTT